>NC_052491.1:564550-595560 GCF_009730915.1 Dioscorea cayenensis subsp. rotundata | reverse complement strand
AAATATTACAATAAATGCACACATTTAGACACAATGACAAAAGCAACTCTTATAAAACCGAATACTTCCTAATATAAAATGTTCTACAACAAACTTGTAATCTTAAAATAGGAGATTATTTTCAAACTCACAATGATTTGAAATGTATATTTTCATAATATAACTAAAATATTGACATGAATCATAATTTCTTACCAAACTCTCGCGAGATGAGATTGGACTGTTGCGCCCTACCGTACCAAAATTCTCCCATATTTCCAGGATCTATATACACATGTTGGAATTTATTATTGACAATGGATGACTTGAAAGCGAAAGTGTCGTCACTTTCGACAATCACAAAGTCAGAGTCCAGATAAAACAGCGAACGATGGACATGTAGCAAGGTCGACTAAGTTCATGTGACAGCGATTCTCCAAAACAATGTGAGGCTACGAGAAGGGTGGCAGGCCTCGATGAAGGCTTGTTGCATCCGATCCGCGTAGGTCGATCAATTCCTCCAATCAGCTGAACAATATTCTAAAATTAGAACTCAGGCATGGGAGATGCAAAACACGTAAAGACCCTAAGAGAATCACAAGCACCAATGTAGAAACAAGCAACCTCGGGAAGCATCGACTAGGTAATGTTCTGGCACTGCCGAGGATGGCAGGCTTTATTTTGCAAGATGAGCTCAGCTGATATGATTTAGATCGACTCCACTGCCATTTATCAACAACTCCTTTAACGTCACGACATTGATAAATTTTTAACTTTCATCAAACTCCTCACCATACCATATGTTTGCACTCTCCAGAGTCACAAAAGCAGAGTTTTAGGCACACAGATGCAGTCCTTGCATACTTATATTCGGGTTGGCAAATGCTCGTAGGAAGACCAAGAGTCTCAAATTGAGGTCAGCATGCATACGTAATCTCTTTAACTCTCGTCTCGACCAAACTCAAATCACATCCGCTTTCTAAAACAATTGTTTCTAGTAGATCAATCACTTGCTGACTTGGGTGACTCTGTGATAATATAAGGCAACACATCCTTTATACTTGGGCCATCTCTACACGAGCATTTTAATTCCCTGACTCTTTAGCAGATCTGATTGGAAGTGACCAAATGAATGTGTCACTTGATGCTGGAGGTAACGAAGATTGACTGAGAACTCACGAATTTCTTTTGAAAACATCAGAGATAGGTGCCCTCTAGATAGATCTGGGCAAGTATATGAGAGATGGCATGTGAGGGATATTTGGGAACCTATTACTCCCACCGGGCGTAGGAGGC
This sequence comes from Dioscorea cayenensis subsp. rotundata, assembly GCF_009730915.1. Classification (NCBI taxonomy): domain Eukaryota; kingdom Viridiplantae; phylum Streptophyta; class Magnoliopsida; order Dioscoreales; family Dioscoreaceae; genus Dioscorea; species Dioscorea cayenensis. The sequence continues at coordinate 594,285 of NC_052491.1, read as the reverse complement.
CTTAGTAAATCCAGCATTAATAAATAGACTCTTAAGATTGGGATATCGAGGAGAAGTTGGTGCGTCAATAATATTTAGGATTATTTAATAAGATTGTGTCACTCTCCCAATTATCCACTTTACAGATATCTGCCTCGCTCCTCCAAGTACACGCTTCCCACTCTATAGATTGACTCGAGATCATCGCCATCTATCGCACATGTAATCCCATTTGTTCTTTCTCTTCCCAGTCAGAGACAATCCACAGTGCCATATCACGAATCACATCATGTAATTTTGACATAATACTCACCCAAACTGTTACAGCAATCTCCACCAAACATGTCACGCATTTAAGTTTCCAATGATGATTATATCCCTATCAAAAAGCTTCTCCAATGCTCTACCGAGTCACCCATCAACTCCAGATTCCAATCCAATACTCTCATAAGACCAAACACACAACTCTCCCTCCTTTATCTTCAGACCCTTTCGAGCGCAACACACGAAACATTTGAGCGTAGAGTATCATCCGCTGGAAATTATCAAGTAGCTGAGCTTCAAAGCGCAAAACAATGATTCTTCAATATCTGTGTGTCTTGGCGTCCAAGTTACCTAACACTGAGGCATGTCACATCTTCAGGTTTCTTCCTCTTCGGCTATGGCCTCCACCCAATAACTTTTGAAGGGCAAGTGGTAGCCTAAGCACTACTCCATAACTTTCATTTGCAATAATACCGAGCATTGGAGTCGATGGTCTCTTCCATTTGCATGTTGCTTGAAAAAGATGCCATGCCTTCTCCATCCAAACATTCAACCTCTTGATCTTCTTGTCGACTTTTACATACGAGCACACATCATCTTTTCTGGTTGTGAAGATCACCTTGTGCTTGCACCTTTGACCTCTATCTTCGACTTTGGCTTTGATGATGAGAGTGGAATACTCAAGTTTCAGGGAAGCTCCACTGCCTTCCATATCATCTAATAGCATCAAAAAGTCCTTGTTCTTCAAAACTCAACATGTCACTCTTCTCGAGTTAGAGGCCAATCCCGACCTTTTTAGATATCTCCCTTTAGCTTCTCAAATCGAGGTTCCTTTTGAAACCACGGATAAATGACATGCTTTGAACCCCATGTTGGCACCACCAACTTGTAATGAGTTATTGATTTCATTCAAGAGAGTTGTCTTTCCGACCCCTGCCATGCCCCAAATCCCCACCATTGATACAATGTCATCTGCCAAGTAACCACGAACTTTCTCAAGATTTAACTTGAAAATCTTGCCTGACAATTGATGAAGTTGGGATCTCCTAACGCTCTTGGAGGTTGTGCCTGCTGTTTTTCTTTAAAGCATCATATTCCGTCTTCAAATTCTTGATCTCTTTGAGTAACTTGATTGATCTTTGGCTAATCTTGCACTTTGGCCCAACAATTGAGGGAACAATTCAACAAGACAACCTGTTGTTGTGGTCATCCTTCAATTGAATCATCATATTATATTTTCTCACCGAGGGTGTGCCCTATTTGTGAGTGAGATTGATGAGAAATTAATTGACTCTATACGACAAAAACTAAAGTGATGCTAAATGATTAACATTTTATATGCTAAATGATAAATTGAAGAGTTTTCACGTACATGAAATAAATGTTTGGAGAATAAATCATAGTTTTACACAAAGAGAACCCAATGCTTACCTTAAATATATAAATTCCTAAATGATGAGTTTCAAATATTATAAATACCTAATTAGTTATGATCTTATAAACAAGCCAAGTAAGTAAAAATCCATGTAGAAGTTTTTGATCATGTTCTTCTGAATCATTATCGTAAGTATATATTACTGTATCTATTATGAGTTGTTTGTGAGATTTGTCTTATTTGATTTTAAACAGTGGTATAATATCTAGTTTATTTCAGTGAAGCAATGGACCTGCAGGTTCATGTTTTCTTTTCCAATATCCTGCTCTCACTAGAGGAGAAATTTGCAGTTAGGTCTATTAGGATGAGAGCTATTAATGAGTTTCTTGCAGTTAGAGAGATTATCGACATTTTCCTAGCCTTTACCCACATCTCAGATCAGATGTGACAAAGTTTTAGTGGAGCTTAGTGATGAAATTAAATTAGTTGTAGCATTACTTTTAAAAGATTTTTTGAGTTACTTATAGGAGGAGAGGGAGGCGAGCTTATAAATTTTGAAAAATATTGCAAGATGAGTAGAGAGGATGTAATAGATGAAGAATTGGCAACTCTCACTTCAAAATATGAAAGACAAAATGAAGTAAAATGGGTTTTAAAAGGCTTGAGAATATTCTCCAGTTAGCAAGTATTTCAAGAAAATGGATTCACCAGATGCCCACATAGATATGCTCTCAAAGTCAAGGCATGAGAAAATCAAAATAGTTTGTTAACTCATTGATTAACCATTACATCTTCATGGAATTAATCCAAGTTTACGAAAAGATTTAAAGAAGCTTATGGGTCAAGAATTTGGAAACGATAGATATTGAGCTTATATTTTTAGGGTCTAAAGACTGAAAATATATTGTTTATGAGTCAAGAATGATGAATTAATTTGTTGATGATATATAAACTCAATGAACAAGTCCAGCCAAGCAAAGGATCGGATGAAGAAGAGAAGATTGATTCAGATCTTTTCAAATGCATGCCTATGGAAAAATCTCAAGATGGTTGACTTGTAGAGGACTAGATATATATAACATGCATCATTAGATTTGTGAGTGGCTATATCATATTTAGAAACCCTAACAACTATTTACATATAAAACAACAGAGAATATTTATATCTTAGAAGGTATACTTGATTGTGGGCTGTGATTTATTTTATCTCAAAACTAACAGTTCTTGACTTGCTTCTGCAATCTACAAATCAAAACTGGACAGTCCTAGAATTTCATTTATATAAATTAAAAATTATGCAACATATAATGCCATGGGAATTTAATTTCTTTTGATACATCTTTTCAATGTTTTTATTATAATATGTATATTTCTTATTACATTAGCACAATATGTTATATATAAAACACAAATGGTAATTACTAATAAATTAATAAATTAAAAATTAAATATGAAAGATTAAATCTAAAAGCTAAGATTATGAAACCGCACTCATCTCGAGCAAAGTCTCAAAAGTTTAGTTTGGTAAATGCTATTTGATATGTTAAATATCACGTTGGGTTGTCAAATATATAGGTTGAATATTTATATATATTTAAAATTATTTACAAAATAATAATATTAAACAAATTATAAGAATTTATAGTCGCCAATTACAATATGCCCAAGCATGGAGCTTAACGGGCCAAAATAGGCCATATTCCCTTGGCTTTTTGCGAAAGTGGTCACTGCTTATTTATAAATTGATATATGATATAAAAACATATATTTTTATATTTATAAAAACAACTTCGCTATTTGAAAATTAAAATATGTGGAATAAAAAATTTTATTTATAAGAAAACATTAGTAAAAATCTATTGTTTTGGTCCTTTTGATAGTAAATTGATATATATATATACATGGTATAAAATTATAAAAGCTATATATTTAAGAAACTATTTGTAGTAATATCTCATCTCGTTTACTATGATTTTTACAAATTGGTATATGCATCATAAAAATTTATATTTATTAGGAAAATAATTGTAGAAATATTTATTTGGTGAATTTTTACAAATTGGTATATATGGTATTAAAAATTGTTTACGCATGACATTTTTACTAGTTCTATTATGACTCCAAACTAAAAACCTAAACAACTCACTAGCCTTTGTTTTTGTCACCCCCTAGAAAAATCTTGGTTCTACTCGCTAACTATGATAGGTATATTTCATCATTTACTTGTTATGTTTATATTGTTTATATTGACACATAACAAAATAATAATAATAATAATAATGAATAACAGTGATAATAATGGGAATTTTATTTTTATGACAACATTTAGTGGTCACTAACTAGTTCTATTTTTATTGACAAAAATTATCATCATAATAAAATAAAATATCAAGTAACAAAAAAATATTCGTGATAAAAAAATGCGATATTATTAATATATTGATAGTGATAACCTCTAGCAACAAATGAATTTATAACACTATCAATATATTAATAATGGTATATTGTGAAAGATACTAAATTGTTATAATTACAATTATATTAGTAAAACAAACAAAAGCTATTAAAATAAATTCAATTAATAGTATCAATTTATTTATTTATTATCATAAAAACCTTATATTTGTGGTGAAATGATAGAGAGTCACATTTCATTAAATGTCTTAACTCTTATAGTGTACTCAAAGTATGCTGAAAAAGGTGACTTTTAGTTTTTGAATCTAAATTGATTTCAAATTGATTTCAAATTATTCTCCAACAATTTCTTCACATATGTTTTTTGTCATTGACTAAGAGGGGCAATTATTCTGTTAGTAAAATTCTTGTCAATGATAGAGTTTGTGTAAGCTATTTATTAATAATAATAAAAAGATTGTCAAGGAAATTTTTTAAACCTCCATTGGAGAATTCTCCGTTAGTATAAAACTCCACACACCCTAAAGCCAAAACTAACCCCTAGCATATTTTGGTCAACCCCAATCTCGGCCAGCACCACATGGTAGGAGAAGATCAGGATTAGGTTGGAGAAGATAGAGTCGGGAGTTAGTTGTCATGGTTGAGTTTCATACCGGATCCAAAAATAACGTGGCAACATGTGGAAGTCCTTTGATTTTTTTGATTGATTTTATAATTTTAAATAATTTTATTTTTAAAAATGTTAATATTTTTTAAAACTCTTTTTATATTTTTAATAGCTTTTATAATTTTTTTTAATATTTTTAATAACATGTTAATAATTTTTCATTAATATTTTATGCAGCGTTAGCGGAATTAGATGAAGAAACTGACGGTAATTTGGTAGAGGGATCTAATTTTCCCAATTGAAAAATAGAGAGATCAAATTAATAATTTTTGTAATAGAGGGACCAAAAGGATGGAGTAATTAAAATAGATAGACTATTTTAGAGTTTTTCCATTAAAAGTTCAATTAACATATATAAAAAATTTTAAAAAAAAATCATTAAAATCCCTAAAATAACTTTTTCTACTTTTTAACTATGTGGAGAAATATAAAAATTATGCAGAGACAGAGACATGTAGAAAAACTAGCTGGTTAGACTGGAGAGGAGTCACATATGGGCACCATCTTTTGACATTTAACCATATTATTGATAGACCCTAATGATGAGTGGGCTTATAAAAAATGTATAATTAGTCATGAAGGGTGATGCAATGTATCATATGAGTTACCAAACTTGTTTTTAATTATATCAAATCTATTTTGAAGAATACGCATGGGAAAAATAAACAATTTAACTATTGCAATATGGTCATATAAAGACAAAGTCATACCTTGTCAAGCCATCTTTGAACTGGAGGTGTGAGTTGGTTTCTAGTCCTATTGGCCTCTTCCTAAATGTGGAGGACACAATTCACCTTGGCTTTCAGATCTTCCAATTCATTCTCCACATCAGCCAACAATTTGCTTGTGCTTGTAATAATGTAACCAAGTTTTTCTTGGACGGCAGGGTTCTGCATGCAAGTACACAGCGCCCCTCAACAATGTGTTCGACAATGTCCATCATATTTCTCACAACTTAACCCTCACTGATTATTGTTTGATTTTTGAATGACTGAGAAATATGAACATGAACTTCAACACTGAGAATGAGCCTTATATTTATAGTCCGCCACCAAAATGAAAAAGAAAAAGAATTTTTCATAATGATACTTTTGCTTTTTAAAAATTAATTAATTTTATTTTTATTGTATTAAAATGTTTAAAATTGATTCCCGTATGTTGCATTTTCTCATGTTGGTATATATAGTATATACAGTGTTGCTATTTGACATCGATCTAAAATGCATAATTATTTTATTTATTTATTTCAATTTGATTGGTTTTCTAGTTTTTAGAAAAACTTAGAAGATGCTAAAATAATAAAATCCATCACATTGTATCACCCCATCCATTTATATGCTAAATTAGTTGTTGATTTGGAAAATTTCAATAAAACAATAACATGTTCTTCATTCTATGTTAAGTGAAAATTATATTAAAAATTCTAAAAATACAAGGGAAAACAATTAAATACGTGATCAAATATTTTAAAATTATACATATGAAATAAAGGAAAATAAAAAGAAAGTAAAGCATCTTATTCAAGATGGCTTTAATCGTTTTTTGGTGCAATATAGAGTTAAAGGAACAAATGCTTTTGCTCTTTTTGTTGCAATGAAGAAAAAGAACCATGGCAGAGTTTGTAAACCAAAAAGCAAAAAAAAATGAGCATGAGTTCCTTTCTTTGGTGCTTAATGTAATTATCCTTTAATGGATACTCATGTATATATAGAATAGTTGCTTTCTCTTTATAAAATTAATTAATGGTTCTTTTCTTCATTATTTTTCCTTTTTTTGTATCTTATTGTACTTGCTTTATTTTATCCATCTTCCATTAGACGTCAACTTTGATTATGTGGTTTAATTAATTAGCTTTGGTTATTACAAGAAGTAGGAATTCACATCATATGTTCATATATATGATACTAACAACAAGAAGAGTGTGGCGTCAACTATGATTACGTCATCATAAGAATACCAACAACAAAAAAACAATGAAAAAGGGCTTTATACAGGCTCTACCCATAGATATATATAATGCTTCGGTTTGCTCCAAATCATGCCCTCAACCTTATGGTTTTATCCTGTAAAAACTGCCTCACACTCTGAGGTTAAAATTGTAAGAATAATTTGATACATTTTTCATATTAAGAACTAGATTCCAACATTCCAACAAATATAAATAACGTGAGTTTTTATAGTGTGAAAAGAAGTGATTTTTGCACGGCAGTGTATGCACAATATTGTAAAAGTACTATAGATTTAGAAATTTGACCTTGGGTATGCTCATTCACTATTTTCATAACATTTCACTATACCAAGTAGTGATTCTTAAATCTCTTCTTGTTTGCTATGATGTTCCAAAAAGATCATTTTTATTTTATTAACCTCCATTTCCCTTTTTTCATGTGGCTTTCAATCCAAAATGTAATTATTTGGATAATTCACAAGCCCAATTAATGTAAGCTATAAGAAAGAACAACAAGACCAATGTTTCAGCACTGCCAACTGATAGACAAAGTATGAATGAAGAAATGAATGTGTGTTCATTAGAGTGAAACCAACCCATATAAATACAAGAAGAATGAATACATGAGTAAGTATATATATATATAAGTATATAGTATAAGTACAAGTAATATATTACTCTAACATGCTCCCTCAAACTCACGGTGGGTCATAAACCGAGAGTTTGCCAACTAGAAACTGAAACTGAGAGACAATATGTGCCTTAGCTAAAAGATCAGCAAGCTGCTGTGTAGAGGCAACATAAGGAAGAATAATACTGCCAACAAGATAATGATGCCGAACAAAGTGAAGAGCGACCTTAAGATGGTTTGTACGTTCATGAAATACAGGGTTGGCAACAATTTTAATGGCACTCTAGTTGTCACAATATATAGGAGTAGGGGCAGAGACAGTGACACCAAAGTCCGTCAAAATTTGTCACAACCAAAGAACTTCCTTAGCAGTAGAAGACATAGCACCATACTCAACCTCAGCAGTAGAAAGAGCAACAATAGATTGTTTCTTGCTTTTTCAAGAGATAAGAGAATCTCCAAGAAAAATGCAGAAACCAGTAGTAGAATGTCTATCAGAGGCATCACATTCCCAATCAGCATCACAATAGGCGCGCAACTCAAGAGAAGACGTGGCAAAGAAAAATAGAGAGCGAGATATAGTACCACGTAGATAACGGAGAACTCGTAAAAGGGTTGCATAATGAGTAGAGTGAGGAGCACTCACAAATTAACTAAGAACACGAACAACATATGCAATATCAGGCCGAGTAATAGTCAGATAGACAAGAGCACCAACAAGTACAGGATAACTAGTAGAATCAAGCAGAGGCTCACCATCAGAAGAGGAGAGTCGGTGATGTAGCTATATAAGGGTAGAAGCAGTGCGGAGATCAGTGATATCAGCTCGTCGAAAGATGTCAAATATATACTTCTGTTGAGACACCAAGTAGCCTCGACAAGAATAAGCAACATCAAGACCCAAAAAGTAATGAAGAGGGCCAAGATCTTTCATTTGAAACTCGGTGTGTAACTGTTATTTCAAGGAAAGAACAGTATCAACATCATCATCAGTAATAACCATATTGTCAACATAAAGAAGAAGAATAGTGATGCCTCAAGGAGTCTGCCTAGTAAAGAGAGCATAATCATGAGAACTCTCGATGAAACCGAGAGTAAGAACCACACTGCGAAATCGCTCAAACCAGGCACGAGGAACTTGTTTGAGCTAATAGATAGCTCAGTGAAGATGACAGACATACTGAGAAGGATGAGAGAAACCGGGAGGAGGAGTCATATAAACATCCTCAGAGAGATCTCCATATAAGAAGGCATTGGTCACATTTAACTGATGAAGTGGGCAGTGACGAGCAGCAGAAATAACGAAAAGAAGATGAACACCAGTCAACTTGGCAACAGGAGCAAATGTCTCCTCATAATGAATGCCATACCTTTGAGTAAAAACCACGAGCAATAAGACGCGCTATGTGGCGCTTTAATATTACCATCGGCCCGGTCTTAACTCGATAGACCTAGCGACAACTGATAGGAGTAACACTAGATGGAAGAGGAACAAGATCCCATGTATGCATACGCTGAAGAGCATCAAGTTCCTCTGACATAGCCTATTGCCACTGGATGTTTCCAGCCTCACGATAAGATCAAGGGTCTCGAATGCAAGTGAATAGTAACAAGAAAGGCTTGGAAATCAGGAGAGTATGTGATGAGAGAGAAAGGGCGTAGTGAGTAGGTGGGCGGCAAGGATGATCTAGGTAACAACGGGAAATAACATGAGCATGTTCAGGGGAGGATGGGTCGGCGGAGAGAGGAGACGAATTACCAGAATGATCAATGCACCCAGAGGAGAGTGAGGAATAGATGAAGTATCTACAGAGACGCCCTCGAAAAGGCACATAATAAGCAAAGGGTGGTGATGCTTGGAAGAACTATGGAGGGGAGAGAAGAGGATGCAATAGCAGAAGACTGAAGAAAGGAATGATTTGGAAAGGATGAAGAGAAATAAAGGGTATCTTCAAGAAAAGTTACGTGACGGGAAATTCGAAGACGGTGAGAATGAGGATCATAACAGCGATAGCCATTGTGTTCAGAGTTATATCCAAGAAAAATGCTCATGGCAGAACGTAGAGAAAGTTTGTCTCTCTCGACAGTGGGCAAAAGAACAAAACAAGTGCAACCAAACGTGCGAAGATGACCACAGGAGAGAGAAATGGACTACAGACGCTCATAAGGTGTAAGACTAGAGAGAGTGGAGGTAAGAGTACGATTGATAAGATAGATGGATATAAGAATGGCTTTAGCCCAAAAGGATTGAGGGACAGAAGAGGCAAAAAAAAGTGCACGTGATGTGTCAAGGATATGGCGATATTTGTGCTCAACGACACCATTCTGAGCAGGTGTATAAGGATAGGATTGCTGAGGAAAAGTACCATGAGTGGACAGTAATGTGGGAAAGGATGTAGAGAGATACTCGTAAGCCCCATCGGAGTGAAAAATCTTAATGCGTTTACCAAACTGAATATATATACCATTTGTGCAAATTGAGAGTAAATGGTAAAAACCTCTGATCGGGAACACATTAAATAAAGTCAAGTATAACGCGAAAAATCATCAACGAAAGATATGTAATAAAAGAACCTACCAAGAGAGGAGAATGGTGCATGACCCCAAACATCAGAATGAACTAGATCAAAAGTAGATTCAGAAATAGATTCTCGTGAAGAGAAAGGAAGAGCAGTGGGTTTAGCGAGTTTACAACCCATACAAGGATGTAAAGGAAGAAAAGAAACAGAACCAAGATTACCTGAACTTGTTAAGAGTTTCAGGCGAGAACTAGACAAGTGACCAAAGCGACTGTGCCAACGATCAAGGGAACATACAAAGATAACAATGTTAGAAGATAGAGGAGCAAGAAGATGAAGAGAGTCTAAGTAATAGAGGCTGCCAACTCTACGCATGATCCCAATCCTCTGGCCTAGAAAATGGTCCCGCACAGTACAAATAGAAGAAGAAAAGGTAAGTGTGAGACCATGATCAGTGAGCTGACTAACAGAGAGAAGATTGAGAGCTAGGCCAGGGACATGATAGACATCAGGAATATCAAAAGAAGTGGACTGAAGACGACCACACTACATAACAGGATGAATGCTCCTATCAGCAGTACAAATACTAGAAAAGGTATGAGGCATAGTAATAGAGACTAGGCTGGAGGTATCGGCAATCATATGATGAGTAGCATCAGAATCTAAAATCCAGGAGGAGGAAGACATACCAAAGGCAACAAACATAGTAGAGGAAGTGCTAGAGGGCAAAACGCGCTGCATAGCATGAATCTATTCTGTAAGCTGAGCAACCTGAGAAAGAAGATCAACAGAGGAAGGAGAATCTGAAGCTGAGACAGAAGCAACATGAAGAGAGGAAGCAAGAGATCGAGGAGGAGGGCGAGACTGTGATGGCTATTGTTGTTGACGTTGCTGAAGCTTCAAACACTGATTCTTCATATGACCAAGACGCTTGCAATAATGACAGATAACAAAAGACTAAGAAGTGGTTGATGAAGCAGGAGCTGATGACACAGAAGGGCCAGAGGATACTTTAGTGGAACGTGGAGAGGTCACAGTAAGGACTGTGTCTGCAAGGAGTAACCTTGGAAATAATGTGCTGAGACAAGTTTCTTTAGTAATCACACTACGAATGATATCGTCAAATGATGGAAGAGGGTCTCGATTAAGCAATTGGCTGCGAACAACCTCAAAATCTGGATGAAGACGCATCAGAAATTCGAAGGTGCACTGTACTTTGCGAGACTGAGTGCGAGATTTGCAATATGTGCATGTTAGGCAAGTAGACTCCTCTGATGAATCAATCTGACACCACAGGGACCGTAGGTCATTGACATATTCTTTGACCGATCACTCACGTTGCTGAATGTGAGTAAGATCCTGTAAAATGACATACTAACGAGCGGAGCTGGAATGCTCAAACATATGGCCTAAGTGTTCCCACATTGCTTGAGCAGTGGGAAGGTGTCCAATTTCCATACGAACATCAATCTCACAAGACTAACAGATAATGGTCAATGTTCGACAATCAGCAAGTGTCCAAGAAGCATCAGGGGTGGACGGTTAGGATAAACAAATCCATACCAAGTAATGCAATGCGAACAGTAGTAAACCATTCACGATAGTTGGAACCATTTAATTTGACATCAATTGAAGATAGAAAAATGTGGAGAAGATGGTGCCTTTTTAATATATATATATATATATATATATGAAGATATAGATATATAAATATATAAATATATATAATAATAGATACTACTTTAAGAAAAAGTGGGGGATTTGACTGAAGGAAAACGGTTAATTGACATGGGGACTTGATCTCGAAAAAGTAGAATGGTTTATTTTTTTGTTTTTTTAATATATAATCATATATAGGGATAATATATAATATATACCGTGAGTGGAATAAAGCAAAGAATTAAAACAAGGGGAAAATGCCAAGGGCTTGGGAACTTGATATGCTCGAAAGTTGTGTTGTCTCTTGATTGGCTACATCGTTGGTCCACTACTCTTGGTCTCGTTATCGTTCATCGGTGAGAGCATGCAGTGCCCTCATCGTCAGCGATCATCGGCAGCAGTGCGAGCTCAGTACAGGTTGGGGAGTTGTCGATAACTCAACGAGGGTGGTTTGGTTCGACGGAGGATTAATGAGAGAATACGTCGGTTGTGGTTTGCGACTCGTCGGAGCTAGCGTGACTCGAGAAGGCTAATAACAAAGACTTAACAAAGCGCAATAAAAAGCTAACCAAGCTTGACGTGACATTGGCAATGGTTTTCCGCTTGTTGAGCTACCGTGAAGAAGAAGAAGGGTCGGCAACAAAGACTTGACAAAGCTCAATGGAGAGCTAACAAAGCTAACAAAGCTTGACAGGAGCAAAACAAAGCTCGACGGGGAGCTAATGAAGACTAGACGGAAAAAGAATTCGGCAAGACAAAAACTCATCGGAGAGTTAACAAAGACGCCGGCGAGATCGGGCCGACATCTGATACCATTATAGACAAAGTATGAATGAAGAAATGAATGTGTGTTCATTAGAGTGAAACCAACCCATATAAATACAAGAAGAATGAATACATGAGTAAGTATATACGTATAAGTATATAGTATAAGTACAAGTAATATATTACTCTAACACCAACCATTCTCCTTTCATTTATAATATGTTTTGAAACAACCATTCTCCTTTTCATTTATAATAGCAAAAACATAGAAAGGAAAAAGTCAAATTTAATGCCAAAAATAAAAATAAAATTAGAAGAATGGTTTTTTTGAGCTTATTAGCTGAAAGACTAAACCCTTGTCAAGAGACCAATCTTCTGTTGGTGTGTGATTGAAGACTAGATGGCAGGAGATGGTTGCAAAACGGAGATGTTTTTAGAAGCTGTCAGTTGTTTTGTGATTTGAGAATCTGTTGAGTGTTTTGTGAATCAAGGGTAGTTTAGTCATTTCAGGTATTTGAAAGCTCGGTAAAGTGGTTGCTGGCTGGTTAATTTGAGAGGGGATGGAATGGATGGTCTAGATGTGATCATCAATGTTTTTGTTTTAAGTTTGAGGCAGAAGTTGATGAGTTGATGAGAAAGGAAATGAACGGTGGAGATTAAGAGATCTGATAGATTAGAGTAAGTCGGAGGCAAATGCAGGTTAGTCGATTCAGTGAGCTAGAACTGGACACGTTGTAGAATGACTGAATGACTCATCAAAACTAAGGGGTTATGTGTTTGTTTATTGTTTTGTTTCTGTTATTCAGAGAAGCTGGTGTGTGTGATGTTCTTAGGTTCTTGTTTTTTTTTTATTACAAAACTTTGTGAATTTTCCCTTCAAATACATGAGGTCTTAGAGTACGAGTATTATTACAAAGTTGTTTGTTGATGATCCAGGTTCTTAACATCTTCTAGATCCTGCATTGCATGCCTATTGAAAAATGTTTAAATAAAAAATTTAGAAATCTCATACAAGCTCATAGCAGTATTAATTCTGACAAAAAGGAAAGAGGTTTTATTTGTTCATTGAGAAACTATATATAAAAAATACCATTCTAGGCAATGGCAGAAGAAGCACAATGAAGCACAATAGAGAAATCTTTGATAGCACTATCCTCCTTCCTCATCCCTTCCTGCTAAAACAGACCACAAAAATCAAGGTTCAAAGAAATGAAATCCGCATCAAATTGTAAATTAAAGCACTGAAACCTTAATAAACGTTTGTTTTTACTCGTAGATCATCCACCTATAAATGAGCCATCCTTGTGTTTTATACTCTATATCTAATAAAGTTGTTGCACCGGCCATTAGTCATTAATTAAACTACAGCAAAAACCAATGATGTTTTGATTTTCCTCCATGCAACTTTATAAAGATAAATTGATAGTGTATTGACTATAAAAAAATGGAAAGGACTAAAAATAATGGGCCATCTAAAAATGAGAAAGGATGGAGACAGGGAATGAACACAAATATTTTACAATGAACTCACACATTAATACAAATAATAGCAAATCCATAATTCTTACTGACTACATTACTTCCAACTACAAAATGCTCTATAAGAATATTTTCTAAAGTAGAGATTATCTTCAACTAACAATGATTGAAATACAAATCTGTATGATATATACTAAACTATTGACATGAATGAAAACGTCTGCCTGCTCAAGGTGAGATGGGATGGTTGTGTCCTCCCATTCCAAAACCATTCCACAATTCTTTGCCAACTCTCACATATTTGAATTTATTATTGACAATAGATGACTTGAAAAGGAAGTTTCTTTAGCTTTGAACAGCTGTCTAAGTAAAGCACAGACAAAAAAGGAAAAATCGAATGAACATGTGCTTAAGCTCACTAAGTTATCCATATATTGATTTTCAAAGATAGTAGACTAGGAAAGATGGGAAGGCCTGGTGAAACTGGTTGCATCTGGATCAGCAGGGTCAATCAATTCCTCCATTGCTGAACAATCACATACACTTAATTTCCTAAGGCATGGGAGATGCAAAACCCATGAAAGACTCTTTAGAGATGAACACCAACTAATGGAAACATTTGCTAACCTCTGGAAGCATGCACTAGATACTGTTTCTGCTAGCCAAGTGATTTGTTTTAGATTTCGAAGCCATTTCAACTTGAAATACTTTACACTGACCGCACTGCCATTTATCAACAAATCCTCAACGTCGCAATCAGTGATGTCTAACCTTACAAAACCCTCACCACGCTTGTAACTCAAGTCACAAAAATGGAGGATATATGGGCATATTGTGTAGTCGGTATATACTTATATTCCAGGTTGGCAAATGTTTGAGAAGTCCAAGAATCTCTATTTATTCCAAAACCATACTGATTGCTTTATTATTATTATCTTTTATTTTTTAAATTTTTTTATTGTTCATAAAAATATATATATTTTTAAATTATCATGTTAAATAATTATAAACTCAACCTAATAAATTTGAGAGAGTAATTTCACCCCTATTGTGAAATGCTAAAGTGATTTGCGAAATCTTACTTTCATCGCTTCTAATTTTTTCGCTTCCACTAACCAAACAAAAATACGTTAAATGATTTAACACTTCCCTTCAACCAACATATATGAAAATTAAAAATTTTTCAATTAAAACTTTCACTCCAACACTTCTACCGGTAGTTGAATTAATTAAAACTTTCACTTCAACACTTTTAACCGATTCGATAGACTACTTTAAAACCAAACACTTTTATAAAGTAAAAATCAAAAAGAAATCAAACCCCTTATAATATATAATACTTATTAATAAGTTAAAAATTAGGAAAAATAATTTCTTTAATATTAATTTTTAATTAAAACTATTACAATATATAAATATAAGCAAAACACACAATTATTATAATTGAGTGGATATATTCTTATTTTATTTTGATTTGCAAATTAAAAACATGAAATAATATATATTTATAGATATATAAGTAAATTTTTCCCTTTTCCACATCTCGTTCCAAAATGTATTGGGTTTGAAAACCACACATTGGCTTGCCTTTTAACCTTTTGCCATCTCTACCAAGGACCAGGATTTCGGATCTAGATACCTTATCAAATCCGGATCTGTTATTTTTACATTATTTATTTATTTTTAAACAATGCTTTAATATAGAATAAATTAATTCAAGGAAAACTAACTTCAAAAACAACTATCACACATGGAGAACTAACAATGCCAAACTTAAAAAGATAAAAAAAAACTCAATGGTCACAAAAAATTATAAAGGGATTAGAAGAACCGAACTAATTGCTAAAACAACATCCAAAACAACATCCATCACACGGAGAACTAACACTGCCAAATTTATAAAAAAAAAAATAAAAGGACTCCGAGATCACAATAATTATAAAAAGATTAAAAGAACAGACCTTGTACTTCTTTAAGAACTAAAAATATAATTATAACTAATTAATATAAACATTAGCCATATGAAATAAATTCCACAGCAACAAAAATATAACCATCTATTAGAAAATAAATAAAATTAAATATATACCTAGTTATTTATTTTATAATTAACATAATTTAACAGGATATTCTATTGTTAATAAAACCTAATGATCATAGAGAATGAAGTAACTCTCACCATTAAATATATGTTTATCAAATTCAAATCTAAAAACTCTCTCTCACCAAGCACAAAAGTCCGATAATCTAGCACTCCAAATACATCAAACAAGACACTTTCTTGTATCTTCAAATACAAAATTACAAAAATTTATAAATACAATACAACTAAAATTCTACTGTATCTAACTATAAGCTAATATCATCTCATCACTTCTCCCTCTACTGTAGCTTTGGTTGCACTTAAACAAGCACCATCTTCTCTTCCAGTAAGTATTTCACAACCCATAAAGATCTTTAAATGCATGGCAAAATCAGTGATTCACCTTGAACCTTCACACATATCTCAAGATTTAAAAATTCAGAATATTTGGCGATTTCACAAAAATATCAGGCTTTTTCTTAGTTAATTCAGAATTTCCTCAGTACCATCCGGGTACTTCCCTTGTAAAACAATCAGCAGAAGTAGCACACCATATGAGACATGAGAAATTGAAAGACAATGAGGAATATTCCTAGACAAAGACAAAGATAAAACCGACAAAACACATTATAGATTTAGATTATAAATATTTGGTTTTTGGATGACAAACATGATCTCTTCTATGCCTTCTATCAAAGAAAACCAGATTGGTGTCTTAAACACTCACCAGCGGTCACTTTGATGTCACGTGTGACAAAAATTTTACATTTGGTTAGCCTCACGATGATGATGATGGTAATGGCGATGAGCTCTCTTATGGCCACGTAGTCTTCTTCTAGATCGCTTGCTGACATTGTTTGAATGAGAGATTTCCTTGCCACTTTCCAAATCACCAAAGATGCAATCCAGAGGATCTGCGATCATCTCACTGCCCTGGCTGCTCTGTATTCCAAAGGTAAGAAGTTTTAATAACTGTTCTAGAAAAATGAAGTTAATATGTTAGGCAGGATTAGAGAGTGAAATACTTACGATGATTTGCTTGGGCTGCTCCTTTGCGGTGGAGTTTTTATAATTTTCGACTTTACTGTATTGGAACTTTTGAACATCATTTCCCTCTACATACATGCTCCGGAACCGCCATAATGTGAAAGCACGATCAGGATTCACGTCATTGAATACCTCCTCTGGGTACATATGTTTACTCAAAAGTTTCACACGTGATGGATTATACATATGCCTCTTCATGATTCTGCCAAAAATGCCATGCATTCAATCCAATAAACAATTCTTTTTAGCAAATATACTCGAATTGAACATTCGAACATAAATGTAACACATAAAAATTCAATCTTTTCTTGTGATAATACTTCCAGATATTCAGTAGAAAAATAAATCATAGTTTAAATCAGGACTGGAGTTATAGAGTTACTAAAAGAAATAGAAGAAAAATCACAAAGATAACCAAAAAATTTCCAGAATATCAGAGAGGTGCTGCCATTACATATATGTGCAGTGCATAGATAGAGAAATCTAAGTGTGCCACATGGTGCATTGAGAGCTCTATTCAAGGGCACATTTGCAAATGGTGTTGCACAATGCAAGAATGTATATACATGTAATTGAGAAGTAGAACCCTACATGCCTGCCAAACCCAACTTCATGTGATCCCAATCACGTCCTAGAATTTTATCCACGCAAGCATCCAATGAATGATTAAACCTCCACATTCCTGCTAGCATACCAGACCCTGCACCATTTACAGAATTATTTGCTAGTACCTATCACACACTAGAGAATACCCCCCAACATATGTAATTATTTGATAATCCACGGATCAATTTATTTGAAGCCCCCACACAAAAACATAAATTTAACCATTTTGATGTATTAATGAGCTCAAGTAATCGTGAAATCCATACAACAATTAATGAGCTCAAGTAATTGAAAATCCAAACACGCACACACACACAAGATGTGATCATTTGGATGATACATAAACCAAAGGATTTGAAGCCTCTCGCACAAAAAATACAAATTTAACTATATTGATAATTAATAAGCTCAATTAATTGAAACTCCATCCACACACACACACAAAAGTAACTGTTTTTTCTTTTTGATAATTCATGTAGTCATTTAATTAAAGCTCCACATGCACACACACTAATGTAAAAATTATTAGGATGATTCATGCACCAGATTAATTGAAGCACCACAGATATATATCCAATGTCATCAGCTCAATTGCTTGAAAAATGCACTCAAAGACGAACAAAAAATGTAATTTGTTTGGGTACTTCATGAATCACAATTAACTGAAGTTCCACACACATACAAATCAAATTTCACAAACACAAGAACTTGAAGCCACACACACACACACAAATGTAATTATTTGGACAATTCACAAACTCAATTAATTTAAGCTACAAGAAATAACTACGAAACCAATATTTCAACACTACTAATCAGTCTTTTTTCCTTTTAAAAAAGGAGATGAATTTAAGTATTTACAATAGCAATACATAGAAAAAATAAGCCAATTTTAGTGAAAAATTAAATAAAATTAGAAGAATGATTCATGAACTCACCAGCTGAAAGGCTAAACCTATGCCACGGAACCAAGCTTCTAGATGCTGCATACATATTCAAAAATCAAATTTTAGAGATCTCACATAAACTCATAGCATTAAGTATTACATAAAGGAAAGTTTTTTTTTTCTTTCTTCATTGAGAAACTATGTATAAAGCATATACCGATCCAGGCAATGGCTGAAGAAGCACAAGCACCAACAGTGAAATCCTTGATAGCTCTATCCTTGCATTCCTTGAAGAACACAGCTTCCTCCCTCGTCATCCCTTCCTGCAACATCCGTCCATCAAAACAAACAACCAAAATAAAAATTCATAAAAAAAGGAAATCCACATCTAATAATTGTGAAACATTGAAACCCTAAACATCAAATTATGAGATTTTGAGCGAAATCTCTCTTACCGATCGGAGTAGATGCTCCAGCTCCGCAAGCAAATCCCCCATTCTCGGGTAATTTTCTTGGTTGAGCACTAACCTTTGGTCATATTTCAATTTGAGCACCAACATTCAAAACGTATCAAAAGTCGAAAAGCATTAACATTTAATTTGGTTACATTGGTGAGATTATTGGGGTTTTCCAAATGAGTAATCCAGCGATGTGACGCCGACTCTACATCATCTTCACCCTCGGAGGATGCCACATCGAGAATTTCTCCGGATGCGCACTTCTCCTCCATGTCACCGCCACATCGCCCTCTTCATCCTCCTGCTTTGATCATCTTTTTCCCCTTTTCGCCTCTACTTGTTGACGTGGCAAAGATTCACGAGTGAAGATGAGCGTAGAGTCCCATGTCCACACGATCGATTCTCACCGAAAAACCACAACAACCCTCACCAAACAGTAAATCCAAATTAAATGTTAGTACTCACTTTGACACGCTTTTGAATGTTAGTACTCAAATCGATATACGACCAAAAGTGTTAGCGCTCAACCTAGTAAAAATTACCCTCCCATTCTCTTCTTCACCCACAACCACAACGAACCCCAGAGAGACAGACAACGAGAGAAGGAGGGAGATGAATCAAACCCCAAGAAATCGCTAAAGCTCCTGCGAAATTTCCATCCCAACCATCGTATTTCCTCCCAAAGTGCTCTGATTAAACCCTAAAAAAATTTCTTAAAATCCTAAAAATCGCAGGAGCCGAAACCCACTAACACACTTGCTGCACATCCTAAAGAAACCAGAATATATATGGGCCTTCCCATTGGGCTTCATGGATGTGGACCTTTTATGGGCCGTTCTTCTGGTTAATTACTATTAGTCCTTCCAAAAAAAATCTTTTTCAAAACCCACAAATTGACAATTTTGGGAGTTTTTATTTTAATTTATTTGAAAAAAAAGGATCAATCCATACTTGTCTTTTGTTCTTTTATTTATAACTTTAATAAGAATTAATATTATACAAAAAAAATTCTACTGAAAGATATTCAAATAAGAAGGGTACATGAAAAAAATTATATTATATTAAATATATAATATATATATATGTGTGTGTTGCTTCTTTTCAAGTTTGCCCTTATCTTTTTTATATTTATCATAATATCCCCAAGGCTATTTATTCCTCAAAATTGTCATGGAACCATCTTACTAAATGTTAGATCGGCACAAAGTGTTGGCTAGTTAAAAAAAAAAACTAAACAAAGTTTCTTTCCAAGCTTTTGGACTATTTCACCTATTATTTAAATGTTGTTAATTTTTAAAAAATCTATTTATTTCAAAATAATAATAATAATTATTATTATTAATTAAATGACATGATTTACCAAAAAAACAATAAAATGGCATGCATTATTATTAATATTATTAATATTATTAATATTATTATTATTATTATTATTATTATTATTATTATTATTATTATTATTATTATTATGACATGCTTTACCAAAAATAAAATAAAATGGCATGCTTTACCTTAAAGGACCATGATTCAGAGCATTTAGAGCCTATGCAGATGAGGAACGGGTTTGATTTCAGATCATGTTACACTGCAATTGATTCATTTTTTCTTATTCATTTGATTGATTACCTTGCTTTTCCAACATAAGTTAAAATAAAGAAAATATAAAAACTTAACTATAATTTATTATAAATTTTTATTTTACTCATAGATCCACCTAAATCAAACATCATTCTATTTTACACTCTATGTCTGATAAAATTGTTGCACCTACCATTTTTCTTTGAGATACAGTAAAAAAATAAATAATGTTTTTATTTTCTAGCTTCCGGCCCTTTAGTTAAATAAATTGACAGTGTATCAAATAAATAAATAATAAATAATTATTATTGTTAAATCAAAATATTACAATAAATGTATCACACATTTATACAATAATACAAAATCAATTCTTATGGACAAGATAATTACTTCTGAATATAAAAATCTCTTAGTAATAAGGTCTGAAATGCTATAAACTTAAGATGGAATCTTTTCCACTCTAACCTCCTATATGCAAAAAAAAAATAAATTTTTGAAGATGAAGATATTTCCAAAATAATATTATCAGAAATTAATTTTTTATCCAGTGGTTTTTGAAAATTATTTTTTTCTAAACAAAGGACATATTTGTCTAAAAATAAGTTTCAGCTTACAACACCACTTAAAAATTCAACATAGCTATCTATTTTAGTGATAATGTGATTACCAAGTTGTTTGGTAATATTCTAAAGTTGATGATCACATATTACTATCAATATTACCATTACTACTAAATTACTAATCTAAGCGTAGTAATATTTTTAGATTACCATGTAACATATTGTAATGTGAAAATATTACCGTGAACCAAATAACCCCTTAAAAGTGTAAAAAGGAGTTGTAAATAAGGAATTAATTACTTGTACTCTATGCACAAAAGCTACAAGTTAATACAAGGATGGTTAGGTGGCCTTTCCATATGATAAGAAATTATATTGAATTGTATAGATGATTTATGCCCCTCAAAAAATTTGACTTGCATATTTATTTGAATTCATGAAAAATCAAGAAAATAGAATTAAGTATATGATGGTACCATGACAATTGACAAGCCATGCTTTGCACTTTCTGAGTGCGTTTTTTTCTCTCTCCCTTCCTCTAATTCAATCTTTCTCAGAATAGTATCCCGCATGGCCTTGAAATCTTCCATGGCGGCGACCAACTCCAACAGTCTCACCTCGGTGTCCATGATGTCTGCAGAACAATTTCCAACGCCCGCAATCCAGGGCCCTACAGAACAATATCACTATTCGAAGGAAAGAATAGTGATCAAACTAGAATGAAAAATGGCTGCATTGTAAAATGAAAAAAAAAAGTGGTTAATTCAACCCTTCTTTTTTAAATATTATTAAAGTAGCATTCTATTGGCTCTGTTAAGTAGGGATGTTAATGGGTTCCGGCCCCGACAAAGAATCCAATTCCCTTCAGTGAATTTTTTCTGGAGTCGGGGCTGGGGTCAAAAATAAATTCACTGTTGGTGTCAGGGTTGGGGCCAGGGAATATCCTCCCTGCCCCGGCCCAACCCAGAAATATTAAATATTTAATTTAAATATTATATATATATATAATATATATTATTTTATGATATAAATATCTAAATAAGAACAAAAAAACACATATATCTATCAATTTTTTTAATAAGAAAAACTATTAATAATTAATGAGCATTGGTATCAAATTAAATAAAAATCTTAAATTTATATTAACTATATTGCATTTTTAATTTTTTTCAAATTTTATAAATAATTTATTGGTGATTGTGTATGTTGATATTTTTGTGTTAGGTCGTATTTGTAAATAAATTTCTCGAATCGGGGCAGGAAAATGTATCCCCTGATGAATTCCCGCCATGTTGACATCTGAACAATTTCTTAAGAACTTATTTAATTTTAAAAAAATATATTGTTAAAATAAAAATTATTCTTTCACGTTTTTTTTAACTTATTTGTGTTTTTATTTTTTTGTTAAAAAAACTTTTAAACTTATTCATATATATATATATATATATATATATATATATATATATATATATATATATATATATATATATATATATATATATATATATATATATATATGCCCTTCTTTTTCTTACAAAGTGTGCTATAGACGCATCTATAATTCTTATTCACATCCAACACTAAATTCACATTTTTGGCAATTTGCGTTTAAAACAAGAATGGTTTCACGTAGAGGACACCATCCCACTAGTGACTAGACAACAAAACAAAAAAATTAGACACAAACGTATAGCCATGGATGGGAATCTTAATCTTAAAATATAATAATATGTATATTCTTTTATGTAAACAACCTGAATATTATAGAACTACTTGTCTAACATGGGGTAAAAATTTATAATATAAGTAAAATAATAGATGTATTTTCTATTTATATTCGAACACATTTAAAATATATATATATATATATATAAACAAATTATTTATATAAAAAATTGTAATAAAATAAATAAAATATTATTGATTTTCAGGCTTTTTTTATATATATAAAATTATTACAAGTGAGAAGCAAATTTAAAAAAAAAAGTCATATTGGAATATGTTTAAAAGTTAAAATAATTCTAAAAAAAATCAAAACACTTCCGCCGTACTCTTGCTCTCAATCATCTACCTTCGTCTCCTACTGACCTTTGGGGCCCCTGGAGAAAAAAACATTAGAAAAGAGGCGAAGGTTTCTTGGGACACTCTCTCTAGAGCCCTAATCTGGAATGTCTGGCTTGAAAGAAACAGGAGAATTTTTTATGATTGCTTTTATTCCTATATATCTTTAATTACTCAAATTTCTCATATGTTTCTACTTCGGGTGTCTGCAGCTCCAGATCACAAAAGACAAAAATTGGACGAGTCTGCACATGTTGTCAAGAGAAGCCTAGAGTTCACTGACCCAGGTGGGGTGAGCCGTGACACCCAGGAAGATCGAGCTTAGTACGGGCTAGTTTCGCGATGTCGCTGATGCCGCTCCTAGGGAGCTCTCCTTTCCCCCTAGGTGTTTTTGTTTTCTCTTGTATCTGGCTGCTCCACTTCTAGTGGACTATATGTTCTTCGCTTGTTTCTGTTTTGGTTGTGTGGTCGTTTCAGACTTTAGTGAAATGCGTCACTGTTGGCGCTGTTTGTTGTCACCTTAGCATGTAACTGCTTTAACTTTCTAATAAATGTGGTTTATCCACTTTGTCAAAAAAAAATTAAAACATAAATAATTCTTAAAACATGCGTAAATGTACTTTCTATCTGAATAATAATACGATTAAAAAATGAACGGATTTTTTTAAAAAAAAAATCAGTGCGTTTTACGAAATAAAATTTTTTTCCCAAAAAAAAAAGATTGTTTAAAAAAAAGCCATAAACATGCAATTTTTAATATATTTTTTTAAATAAAAGGTCAAAATGCAAGCTAGTCACATATTTTTCACAATTTAAAATGCCCCATTAGGTGCTTGATTGGCCATTGATTCCATGGCCTTGGGCTATTTTGGCAAATCATTTCTTGTATATATACACACACACTAGTGTTATACCATTGCATGGGAGAGATAAGTGTAATTTTAATAATGATAATAATGTTTGCATTAGAGATATAATCATTATAAATAATTTTGATATTAATATTTAAGTGACAAAAAATAGTCATCTTCCGTATATTTCAAAAAAACATTATGATACAATTGTTTATTACGATAAATCCTTTCACTTTACAGATTTAGTGAATAAAAATTTAGATAATTATATTACAATAAATGTGTCTACAAAACAAAGACATTATACATACAATTATGGTTAAAAGAAATTTAATTTTCTCTATGATAAATAACAAGTTTTTAATAATATCAAAATACATATACAATAATCCTTGCAATTGGGCAGTTGATATTTCATCTCTTCCAACTTAATAATAGACTGTTTGCATGTGGTTTGTTCATATTTTTTAAATATACATGTGTGCGTACATTCATCTTCTTCCAATAATCAAACAAATTTATTATATGAAAGACTTTCAATGTCAAATAATATATTAGTGTAGAACAAAAATAACTTTTGAAGAGACATCAATCAAGACTCTTAACTTGCATAAGACAATCATATAATTATTTTTTCTAGTCATTTATAACCCAATATTCTTTCACCATATCAATAAAATATTTAAAACAAAGTATGAACCAACTCACATATATATATATATATATATATATATATATATATATATATATATATATATATATATATGGGTAAATGACCCAAATGGTCATTAAACTATGCGCCTAATTCCTATTTTTGGTCATCAAGTAAAAAAATTTCTATCTGAGTCACTAAACTTATCAAATCTTTCTAATCAAGTCACCCAGGCAAACGACGTTAACAAAAGGTAGAGCTGGCTTGCCACCTCACCATTGGCCTCTCCCCGTCAGCGACACCCGTACACTGTTCATCCTCAAAATTCTCCTCTTACGTCCAAACAACTCCTTCATCTCTTTCTAAACCCTTCTCTTTCTCTTGTTCTCTATCTTCTCCATCTCCTTATTCATCTTTTCAACCTTCATCTCCTCATCCCCCCATTATCATCACCTTCTTCTTCTTCTTCTTCTCCTTTTCACTAGTACTTAGCTCATCTCCATTAATGAGCACCTCTCTTATCCTCATCTGCCCAATAAACAACAATTGAGCTACATACCTCATTGGCAACCTCTCATTCTGTGTAGCATGCACACATGCCTCTTCAGACATTCTCTTGCAACTTAACATTCTACAAACTTTCTCCCTCTTCCTCTCACTCAAATCGCCATGAACATCCAAGTATATATACATCGCTCTATAAACTCCATCATAACACCTTTCCAAAGGATCCAACAACACTCTCATTCTATCCATAAACTCCACAAACTCATCCTTCCCCAAACTACCTTCTCTTGCCATCTCTCCTGCATACTCCTCCATGATCTCAATCATAACCTCTGCTTCTTTTGCATTTGATTCACTTTCACTTCTTGCAATGAAAGTAACCAAGTATTCTCTTCATGCACATTATGTCATGGGTTAAAAGATCTTTTATGGAGACTTCAGTGAGCTCCATGGCTATCATGGACTCAAGCCCATGAATGCATGCCTTATTTGCACAGATGAAGAAGAAGGTGATGATAATGGCGGAGAAGGAGATGAAGGTTGAAGAGATGACGAAGGAGATGGAGAATATAGAAAAGAAGAAAAAGAGAGGAGTTTGGAAGGGGATGAAGGAGTTGCTTGTATGTAAGAGGGGAATGGTGAGGATGAACAGTGTACGGGTGTCACTGACGGGGCGAGGCCAATGGTGAGGTGGCAAGCCAGCTCGCCTCCGCTAACATCGTTTGCTTGGGTGACTTGATTAGAAAGATTTGATAAGTTTAGTGACTCGAGTAGAATTTTTTTACTCAGATGACCAAAGTAGGAATTAGGCGATAGTTTAGTGGGACCATTTGGGTCATTTATCCTTTTATATATATATGGCTATTTCTCAAAAGCTCATCAATTTTCTAGCATGAAATTTATGATTTTTTTTTTAAGGTGGATAAACTACAAGTGGAAATACAACTCAAAAGAGAAGGCATAGAAGGAAAAGCTACAACAGAAAACAAAAATAGAGAACAGAAAGTCAGCGCAAGGAGACAAGCCTCCTCAAGCCCCTCCCAAAAAGACTTAGCTCGTGCTCTGACCCTACGTCTCCTCAATAGACGGAGTCCCACTAGTCTCCTTCACACAAGGTCCCAAAAACTCTAGGTCCCCCGATGGTAGAGATGGAATCTTCCAGCTTCACTCTAGATCCCTCTACTACTATTGAGAACCAGGTTAAAAGCATACGATCAATTTTCAAGATAATCACATGTGCAAGTAAGACATTAGCGTTACAGTTGCGATCATTTCTAGCAAGTCAAATATTGGTTTAATACCCAAGTTAGTCCTCTAAAATTCGAAATCGGCCCTTTTAGTCCCTCTATTACAATTTTAGCCCTTTTAGTCCTTTTATTTGTTTGATTTTGTAAATATTAGTCTTGAGACCAATGGCAGTTAGTTCTACCATTTTGTTGTGCTGACTTGCCTTTTTTTATAATAAAAAAAATATTAAAAAATTATTTAAAAAAAATTTAAAATCATAAACGGATGCGGATCCAAATTAATGGATCCGCATCCTTCACCCTCAAAATAACATTTCCTTATCTTCTTTCTCCCGAACACCATCCTCCATCTCCATTGCCGGCGAAACCCTCGATGAGAAGGAAGAGCCCGTTAAAAGCAATTATCAAGAGAGAGAGAGAGAGAGAGAGAGAGAGAGACCCCTGCTGTCAAGCCCTCAAATGAAAAAGGAAGATCCCATTAAAAGCAATCATCAAGAGCAAGTTTGTTGTTTTTGTATCTTGTGTTAACTTTTCAATTTCTTATTTAATAAATAGCTACCTTGTAGCTCTTTTCAAGAAAAAAAATGAGCAAGAGAGAGAGAGAGAGAGAGAGATACGAGTCTCATTCTTTTATTCTCTCCACCTATGTTATATTTACCTAGATTTGTTGTATTTTGGTTGTATTTAATACAATAATGTCGAAATCCAATGAAGCTTGGATGTAATTTATACAACATTGCTATATTTTGTTCAGATTTTGTTGTTATTATTTGGTTGTATTTAGTTAAATATCAATGGAATTCATGGATATTGTTTGGTGGATATATTATGTAACAAGAGCAAGTTTTTTTTTTAATAATTTTTTATTATAAAAAAAAGCCAAGTCAGCACAACAAAACGGTAGAACTAACTGTCGTTGGTCTCAAGAATAATATTTACAAAATCAAACAAATAAAAGAACTAAAAAGGCTGAAATTGTAATAGAGGTACTAAAAGGGCTGATTTCGAATTTTAGAGGGCCTAACTTGGATATTAAACCTCAAATATTCCACACAAGAAATTTCACGACTAAGTCCCCTATGTCCCTACTCGAAGGTCTCACAAGTGTCTTCCAAGAACTCCAAAGGACTCGCATAAACAGAGACAAATCAGGCAGTTGAAGTAGCCTCACAAAATTATCCCACACCTATCTAGCGAAAGGAAATTGAATGAAGAGATGATCAACAGATTCAATCCTACAGTAACACATCACACATGCAGCTGTCGGAAGCCTATTTTACC
Source organism: Dioscorea cayenensis subsp. rotundata (assembly GCF_009730915.1). Classification (NCBI taxonomy): domain Eukaryota; kingdom Viridiplantae; phylum Streptophyta; class Magnoliopsida; order Dioscoreales; family Dioscoreaceae; genus Dioscorea; species Dioscorea cayenensis. The sequence continues at coordinate 566,763 of NC_052491.1, read as the reverse complement.
TTCTTTTCTCAAGATTCTCAAGGGAAATAATCTTATTTTTCCACACAAGGCAGTAAAAATGTTGATTTTCCTTGGGCAAAAGTTACACCAGAAGAACTTCGCAACCAAACATCACATCCCTCCATGATAAAGAAAATTATAAAATAACTTAACCGAGAAGAAACCATTCCCTGTAAGCATCCCCCGTTTCTTCAACTGGCGCACGCATGTGATCTTTATAAGGTATAACATCTAGATTCTCCATGAAAGGGGCAGAATCTAAGATAGATACAAGGTCCCCAACAATGCCATTAGGGTATTGGTTATCTTTGAATTCCTCTGACCATAAATACATGGGAGCCCTTCCATTAAGCCATCAGTCATTCCAAAATAGAGTCTCTGTTCCCCGTATTGATTCCATGCAGAATGCATCCTCTTAGAGCTAGCAAACAACTAGAAACTCCTTTCTTAAAAAAAGAAATCTTGTTTGTTTGTCTAGGGAACATGTTCCATCTGGATACGCCATAATTAAATTGGACCACCTCCACACCAAACCAATTAGGATCCGTCATAAATTTCTACCACAATTTCCCCAGTAGCGCCTGATTGAAATTATGCAGATCCAAAATGCCTCAATCCCTAGTCATGAGACAGACAGATGTTCTTCCAATAAACTAACTGACAGCTTGGATGGTTAATATCCAATCCTGACCACAATAAATCTCTTCTAACATGATCCATTTCCTTGATGACCTAGCACGGCAACCTAAAGGTGGACATCTAGTAAGTTGGGAGAGCAGATAGCACCGAGTTCACCAGAGTAAAATGACCTCCTAAAGAGAGATGTTGCATTTTCCAAGAAGATAGTCTTCTTCTCACTTTTAGAGCAAACCCCTCCCAGTCTTGCCTTTTGGGCCTTCTACCAGAGATTGGGATACCCAGGTAATTTACTGGAAGGGAGCCAATTGCACAATTTAAAGTTTCAGCAGCCATCCGCTCCGAAAACTCTCCCAAATTACTTGAATACCTACAAGTTTTTGAGAAGTTAGTCTCTAGGCTTGTCATGTCTTCAAACAATTATAAGATCAATTTCACAATCCTAAGGTCTTCTAGACCTCCCGCGGTTAACACCAAAAGGTCATTAGTGTAGTAAAGATTGCATATACTACCAAACCTTCCAAGCCGCACACCGACAAAGACCTTGGACCTTAGCGTATGTGAGAACATCGAACTCAACACATCTGTAACTAACACAAACAACAAAGGCGATAACGGATCCCCTTATCTCAACTCTTTTGATAGCGAACATAGCCATTCAGGGAACCATTAATATGTATTGTTGCCTTAGAGGAAACAAAATGCTCTGAATCCATCCCACCCATCTTTCACCGAAGCCCCTTGCTTTCAAAAGGTCAAAAAGGAAATCCCAATCAACCAGATCAAAAGCCTTGGCAAAGTCAATTTTCAAAATGTGCCCCAATAACCGGGTAAGTATCACTGATGGCCACAAATGTTTCGTAAGTATAACGCTGTGGCCACATACATTTTTTTTGTAATGATGTGGCCACGAAACTTATCTCCGGTCACACTCATGGCCATAATTTCATGTATGGGGGTTGTTTCCGGGGAAGGTGCTGAGGTGGCCAATTATAGAGCCATCCACGTCGGACGCCACCTCAGCACCTTCACCGGAAACAGCCCCAAAACATGAAATTGTGGCCATGATTGTGACCGGAGACAAGTTTTATGAGCCCACTCGTTATAAAAATGTATGTGTCACAACGTTATACTTTACGAAACATCTGGCCACCATGATACTCTACCCCCATGAACCTATGCTTATGGATATTGAAAAATTAGTTCTTGACAATGGCTATAGTTATCTGGGTAAAGTATCATTTGGTGGCCTACAAATATTTAGTAAGTATAACGTTGTGGCCATGACGTTTTTATAGCGATGTGACCCGAAACTATGTCTCCGGTCACACTCATGGCCATAATTTCATGTTTGGAGGTTATTTCCGGCGAAAGTGCTGAGGTGGCTAATTATAGAGCCATCCACGTCGGACGCCAACTCGAGCACTTCGCAGGGAAACCGTCCCGAAACAGAGGGTGTGGCCATGAGTGTGACCACGAGGCTAATATAATACTCTGTCGTTACAAAAAATGTAGTATGGCTGACGTTATACTTACGAAACATTTGTGGCCACCAGTGATACTTACCCATGTTATCT
>NC_052491.1:482767-563550 GCF_009730915.1 Dioscorea cayenensis subsp. rotundata | reverse complement strand
TAGCCCATTTACTCTACTATGACCACAAAGAACATGAGGAAATGGAGGTAGAATAAATCATGACGGAGGGGAAAGGTAATGCTCCATTATCTTTTGATTCACCTTCTCAACCTTCTCCAATCTAGCTTTGTCTAACTCTCATAGTGTGTCACTCACTCACAAGGGTTACCAACAAGAACTCTATACCCTAGTATCACTCTAAGGAGTTTCATACAATCAAGCATCTCAAAATTGGAACTTAAATAAACATCAATTAATTGAAGCATAATAAAAGTTCAATCGAAACGAATACATCCTAGGTTCAGAATACCCAAGTACCCACTGGGGTTAGCTCTCCATGGAGCTAATTACAATCAATGAAATCAAAATGTAAAAGCAAAAGAATCCACAGAAACCCATTCGATAGTGCGTGGTGATGATCTTGTGGAGAGTCCTCTACTTATCCAAAGGTCCCTTTGTCTTCCCTAGGATACATCTCATCGGATCGGTGCCGAAGAAAGCTCTTCCACTAACCTTCTTCCAAATGCAACACGATGTCAGAGCCGTAGAACCTCTCCAAATCATTAGTCAATACCTCTTCAAACCCAAGCCGCGTCTCCTCGTTGGGGAAAAGATTGAGAAAAGAATTGTGAAATCGTTGCTGAAATCGGCTGAACAGGGGTCTGGATTCGGGAACCACCGCCCTGTAGTCGAGCGTTTCTTTGCACGGGTGTGTGGAAATTCCACATGCCCGCAGGGAATTTCCACACGCCTGTGGATTCTTTGTTTTACCCGCTTTGGGGCCACTCCGTGAATGCGACTGCCACAAAGGAAACTCGTGGTGCTTTTACTATATTACACTGCACAATACATGCCCGAAACTCTCCTGAATCCATGCTTTCATCAAGGTAACCCAAACGGGTACACATTTGCATCGTGAATCGCTTTGCTTCTTCAATAACGGACATATTGGTGGAGATCTTATATGCATGTATGTCGGAATGCTTGAATGTGACCCGCCTTGTGGCCTCCAAAAATTATAGTGCTAACTTGAGTACAAGGAGATTGGCATATTCTTGCATCTTGAACCCAACTTATGTCTTCGTCGATTTGGACCTTTGTCAAGATTTCCCCAAATAGTGGGCTCAAACCCACATTGGCTTCTTTTCTTTAACTTTTCGTCTAATACAATGTATATGCATTAAATTAACACAAATACACACATATTAGCATTAAAACCTGTTAAACGTAATGCTCAACATAATGAAAAAACACTTTGTATTCGTATCACACAAGCACTTATCAACACCCCTTGCATATGTGTACCGCAAGTGCATGGGTTGTCGAAGTAATAAAGTATCCCCGTGAGTGGTTAGTCGTATCTATAGTGAATAGTTGTTAGGAAGCAAATATGAATGCTATTTAGCTATCAAGTGAATCAATTTGTGATTTGAGTTAATAATATAAATGCAAATAATATAAAAGTAAAGAGAAAAAGAGCAATAGGAATAAGGAGAGGTAATCGATGGATAGATGGGGTGCTCGGCCATTGCTCACCCTAGGACTATTGTTTCAAGTGCAAGACTAATTATTATACCTCCAAACTGATTCTAATGAGTCATGGAAATCTAAAGACACACGGGTCCCTAAACCTAAAGGTCAACCGCGACTAACCCTACACAATGCCCCGGGAAAAGGGATACTCTCAACTCCTCACAATCGTAAGTTTGCTTTTGAAGCTCTTGGGATTCCAAGTGAAAAACCCTATTCCCCAATATAGATCTTATCCTTGTCCAAGCAAAAGACCCCTTAGTCATGATTAAGCCCCACCACTGAGTATTACTACAACATTTCACTCTGCTGTTAGCACACTAAGCCTCAGCAGAGTTTGTCTCTTAGCACTTCACTCTATCATGACGAAAAATAACTCTTGGAATGTAGAGGTAGGATAAATCACATCGGAAGGCAAAGGGGACATTCCACTACCTCTTGACTCACTCTCTCGACCCCTCTCCAACCTTGCTTTGTCTAATCCTAATGGAGTAGTTACTCATCCACAAGGATTACGAACATAGATTCTCAATCCTAGTGTCACTCTAAGGGAAAATCAATTCAACAAGTATTCAAGGTAAAAACTCAATTAAAAACATCAATTAAAGAAACATAAAAGGAATAAAAAAAACAAAATCATCTTAGGGTTTACAAGTACAACCACCCACTAGGGGTTTAGCTCTCCATGCAGTAAAACACAATCAACAATGAAATCGAACTTAAATGCATGCAAATCCATAGATAAAAACCCACTTATAGTCCATATCAAAGGTCTTGTGGAACCGCTCATTTTCTCCAAAGGTTCCTCTAGCCAAGCCTAGGGCACACCTCACTCGTATCAATGCCGATGAAAGCTCCTCCAATAGCCTCTTCCAAAGGAAATCGATGTTGAAGGGCATAGGAACTATCTGCAAATACCTAGCAAAAAGCTCTCTCCAAACCCCTAGCCACCTCTTCCCAAGATACAGATAAAAAGATAGGAAGATCATCCCCAAAAAGAAACTCTCAAAGCGGTATTTATAGGGCTGAGAATCGGCAACCACATGGGCTTCGGAATTCTACACACCCATGTGAATTTCCGTGTCTTTATTTCTTGCAATCGTGGAAGAGGAACTCATTCGTGATTTTGCTACGTAGTTTTTACTATAATAAATTGACAGCTTCTTCGCAAACACTCCCAAATCCACTTTTTCATCGAGGCCACATGAATGGGTACACATCCATGAGATAGATTGTGACGCATCTTCAATGAAACCACATTGATGAAGCTTTTGCTAATGTTGCACAAGTCGGAACAAATGAGTGTGACTACCTTTGTACCCCTCCACTTTGTGTATTCACATGAGCACAAAGGAGGTTGGCACACACCCATATGTCTTTGGGCACAACTTGTGTTTTCATTTTTGTTCGATTCAAGACCTTCATCAAAAACCATATCCACGATCTACTTTTACTTCCATTCTCCTAAACTTGTCTCCACAACCCTAAATGCACAAAAGAACACAAATACACATGAATGAGCTATAAAATCTGATAAAAGTATTACTCAATGTAAGAAAAGTATACATCATATTACTTATACACAAGCACTTATCAAACTCCACCACACTTATGCTTTTGCTTTTCCTCAAGCAAAAATAAACATTCAATCATAAAAGAAGGAAAATTAAAAGTGCTTGGCTTTAGGTTCACCAAAAGCATGCAAAAGAGGCATTCTAAAAGTAAAGAAAATTTTTGAACACCGAATAAGAAGAATCATTGTTCTATCTAAAAACTTGAATAAAAAAGTACAAAAACCTGATATTGTGTCAGTATGTGTAAACTCACTCTAGTCAACCCAACATGTACTTCTCAAAGCTCTTGTTAAGAGGGACTATTTATGTACAAAACAAGAAAAAGGTACTAGCTTTTACACATCCTCTAAGGAGTGCCCCTTTCCTAGGTGGCCGCCAAGGTGGCTTTCTGACACCTCGAGGTGGTACCTATTTCTACCCGGTAGTAGCTTTCACTCATCCTATCGTATAGCTCTTTCTCTCATTAGGGCATAACTAGTATCCTACTTTTATAACATTAGCTTTATACCTCATAGGTGATAGCTCTTTCCACCCCTAATGCATAACAAAAACAAACATCTTTTTCCATTCCTTTCCATAAAAGGAATTAAAAACAAGAAAAATACTAAAACGGTCCCTAAAATGTTGAACTTGGGTTTTCACAAGGTTTAATGAATGAGTAGTGCAACAAATGTTAATGGGGAAAAAATTCCTAAAAATTCAAGTAAAAGTAGAGAATGATAATATTCATTGTTAAAAATTCTCCTAAACTCAAGAATATAAGCATTGCAACTCATATGAACCGCCATTGCCTCGCATAAGCATGAACAATGAACTGACAGATGTAAAGAACTTGTGTAATGTAAACTCCCTTCCCCCACACTTAAGATGTACATTGCCCCTCAATGTATGTATGCAAGCACAATAAAAAAGTATAACAATCAAAACAAATATGTGTGGAGATGGGCAATTGAAACAATACTCCCCTAAACTCCAATTGTATGTGATAAGTGTTTGTGCGATATGAATACGAAATGTTCATTCCTTATGTTGAGCCTTACTTTTCTCAGGTTTTTACATTAATATGTGTGTTTGTATGTTACTTTTATGCAGGTAGGGTTGTGAGGCCGAGTATGAAGGAAATAGGCCAATGTGGATCATAATGCACCTATTTTGGAGGAGATCTTGCTAAGGTTCAAACGCAAAGACATATGACAGGTGTGAGATGATAGAGTGTGTGCCAACCTCCTCGCATTCGAGTGAGCACATCCATTTGAAGGGGCACAAAGGCAGTCACACTCGAGCATTCCGACTTATGCATATAAGAACAAGAGCTCCACCAACATGTATATCATTGAAGAAGCAGTGATTCACGACGTGAACGTCTGGCCATCTGGCAAGTTACTCGATGAAAGTATGGAATTGGGAAGTTATCAGGTCAAAGACGTAGCGAGTGAGCACCGCAGAGACATCATGTAGCAAGCACCTGTAGTAGCACTCGCTTCACAGATGAGTGAGAAAAATCAGAGAAACAGAGAATCCACATGGGCGTGTGGAAATTCCGCACGGGCGCGTGTAGCATCCACGCCCGAGGAGTTGCCCGATTCGACTCCTATTTAAAAGCCGATTCAGCCCCGATTTTGGTATTTTTCTCCATCTTTTCCCCAACTCGTGAGAGGGCTTCGCTAGGGGTTTTTGAGGGATATTGCAGGTTTTTGAGAGGTTCTACGGCTCTACGTCGCCGCGTCATTTGGAAGAAGGTTATTGGGAGAGCTATCTGCAGATCGATCGTGAGAGGTGTATCCTAGGTCGGACAAAGGATCCCTATGCGACGAGTAGAGGACTCTCCACAAGACCATCGACATGCGATCATCGAGGGGTTTCTTTATGGATTCATTGCTTTTACATTCGATTTCTTTGATTGAACTTAGCTCCATGGAGAGCTAACCCCTAGTGCGTAATTGGGTGATTGTGAACCCTAGGATGTATTAGTTTCATTGAACTTCTTTATTACGCTTTCAATAAATTGATGTTTATTGTGAGTTCCAACCTTGAATGCTTGACTGCATGAACATTTCCCATAGAGTGACACTAGGGTTGAGAGTTCTTGTTGGTAACCTTGTGAGTGAGTGACACACCACGAGCGCTAGGGACAAAGCTAGGTTGGAGAGGATTGGGGAGGGTGAGTCGAGAGGTACAGGAGCCGTCCCCTTTCCCCTCGAGTAGTGATAGATTCTACCTTCGTTCCTCGAGCTCTTTGCGGCCATAATAGAGTGAATGGTCTAAGGGATGAACCTCCGCCGGGGCCTCAGTTGCAGCGTGCAATGGAGTGAGCGCTGAGGGGATCTTAGTATCTAGGCTTAATTGTGGCTAGGGACCTTCCGCTTGGACCAAAGGGTTAGGGTCTATAATTAGAAGCGATTTTATCACTTTGGAACCTTGTGAGCTCATTGCAACTTTTATTCGAAAAGTAGGTTGAGAGGTTAATTAACTCTCCTCCGGGACATGAATAGAGTTAGACGTAGTTGACCTTAGATTTGGGACTATGTATGTAAGTGATTTTCCACGACTCACCATTGCATTGATTAGGAAGCATAATAGAGAGTTCTTGCACTTGAAGCGATTATCCTAGGTGAAGCATCATCCGAGTACCCCATCTTTATCGATTGCCTTACCTCCCTCCTTACTTTTTGCTCTCTTACTTATTGCTTTTAATTGTTGAGAATTGAATCATTATCACACTGATCATTGTTGATACTCCACATAGCTAAGAATTGAATTAAGTATCTTTACTCCCTACTCCCTATGGATTCGATACCCGCTCACCCGTGGATTATTACTCGACAAACCCGTGCACTCATGGATGGACGCATAAGGGACCTTATCAGCGATGTTTCGCTGGAGCTATATTTATTGAGAGTTGAGTTCCAACAGGTTGTGTAGCACACATGGCCATGTGAAAAGCTATATGACTGGGCCCATGACTATTCCTTAATTCCAAGACTCACAAGACCATCTGCACGTATGCACAACGGGGTTAAGTAAAGCTCAACAAAAACAAAATAAACTCGAGTATATAAAAATATGGAAATGAAATACAACTTGAAACAACTGAAAAATAAAAGATAAACTCAGAAGGAAAACCCTTTATGAGTACTAAAAGTCAAAATAACATGCTAAAATGACATACAAAACATAAAGAAAGACAACAAATATAAAGATGCCTCAAGCATCGGTGTACTACTCATTTGGTGCCTCTTCTACTCATTGCGGATGCTTCGCTGGTGATGCTAATGGTGATGATGGTGCCGCTGGAGATGTCGAGTGGAGCTTGGGGTCTCATGACAAATGGTGAGGTCACATCTTGCTCAAGTAGCTACTCAGATAATATCGAGACATGCCATCACCTAGGCATGGTTCTACAACTTGTGTAGCACGAACCTCAACTAAATCTGAATTTAGCATCCCCACCGCACTCTTGAGCTTCTCATAGTGATCATGGGCTTGAGTCAGATCGATGATACACACTGAAGTTGGCTCTTGTAATATGGGAGGTGCCTCTGCCTCCATCTCGCTACCGTTGCTCGTGAACAGAGCTAAGATACCCCTACCGCATCACCCCTTATCCTTAGTCGCCTTTGGTGGGGGTAGCTAATAATATACACTCTATCTCATGATCTCATAGATCATGCCCATCAGCCTTCTTGGCCCTCGTGATCATCTCTATTAGACCCATCCCCATAATGAGGTCGAGCAATGTATAGTCTCGAGAAGATCACCCCAACTCCGGCGTCATTGGCCCGTGACGCAAATACTCGGCCAAAATGTAGCTCGGATGGATCGGCTCACCTGCACTCATAGAGTATAGATATAGTAAACCTCTGCTCTAATCAAAACCTCCTTTCGCATGCCACAACCATTCACCCGATCCGCTGATCGTAGTGGATGTATCAAGATGCTAGGCGTGAGAGACACGTCGCGTTGAACACTTCTCGCCTGCATATCGTCCCCTATCGAAAGATAATGCTCTCTAAGCGCACTCAAGGAGGTCAAGCTACCAAATGATTCTCGTCGACAACTCGCTGTACTCCTCGGTGTCAATGGAAGCCTCATCAGAGCAAACCCAAGTCAAACTCGAAACCCCAGTCACACTCATGCGTATATTGGATCGAATGCGTGGAACCGTATGTCATTAATGCTCGAAAAGTGCTATACGATCGGTCAAACTTTAAACAAGGTGAGCACTCTAGTGTTAACATATGAATAGTCGGCTCTTTGATTATGAGAAGAATTCCACCAGCCTACCCACGACAATAACTCCTCAACCTCGTCGGCCATCTAGTCCCCCAACTGTATCTCTTCTAGTGCACTAAAATCTGGGAACCTCAACTGTCCAAACTTCAGCTTTCACAAACACTCAAACTGTGCTTGATGTTCGAATATAGCAAACCTGTCGCCGTGGTGAGCGTCTCATGAGGATGTTTCATAGTTATCATCTTTGAATGGGGAGCCATTCCTATAAAATTAAAAAGAAAATGATCAAATTCAATTGAAAAACACATTATGTAGGAATCCACACCTTCATGTGGAAATTCCACACGCTCATGTGGATCTTTGTGCGTGAAAAGTCGCATGGCCAAACCCTCCAATAAACTCAAAATACATTACAAAATAATTTTAGAATCTTTCTCAAGTCACTCACCAACCATTAAAGCATGAAAATGATGTAAAATCATCATAAAAAACAAAAGAAATCAAGATCAAGTGAAGAAAAGAGAAAGAGGAAGCTTACTGATGATATAAGATTGAAAAACTTTGAATCGCGGGCCGGTAAACTTACTCAAATCCATATAAAATAGATGGAGAGGGGTCAAGAAGGTAAGAGAGGCATTCTTTGAGCATTTAGGAGTTTTAGAATGAAGATATGCGAGTGTGTTTTAAAGCTAAATCGTGCCTTTTGGTGTTGAGTGTATCCACATGAGTGTATGGAAATTACCTATGCCTGTGTGACTTCTAGAGGGTCCTTGACAAGGGCATACACACGCCCCTATGTGCTCTCGTGGATATCTCTTTACCTCCGAATGCATCCACACCTGGGCGTAGTGAAAATTCCCCCACGCCCTGTATCCGACCCACGGGGCACCGACATACACCTGTGGCTTCTCTATTCTCTAGAGAAATTTAGTTAGTTTAGTTCCACACGCCCGTGTCAAAAATTTAACACGGGCGTGTGGATGCTCCTGATGGGAACTCACGTGGGCACCCACATGCCCTTGTGTGCTCTTGGGATGGAGAAGAAGTCTCGCAAAGATTCACACGCCCATGTGGAAATTACCCACGGGTGTGTGACCTTCACAAGGTCGCTCACATAGGTGTTTACACACTCTTGTGTCTTCTGGGATGGAGAAGTTGAGGCTCGAATTGAAACACATGCCCATGTGAAATTTCCATATGGCCATGTGTCTTCTCTAGATGACTCAGAAAAATTACAACTCTGCAGAATAATTTCTGCAACAGATATTCATACACAAAGACTATATATACATTGAAAAATAATCTAGAGAATCATGGAAACATACTCAAATGACATAAAACTTTGCCAATAACAATAAAGTACAATAAAACACCAACAATCTATGAGAAAAAAAACAAAGGAATAGCATGTAAAGATTAAGACACCAACTCTAAAGCTCTTATTCATGCAAGAACTAAACTAAGACCTAGAAAAAATAGTAAAGGCCTGGGTTGCATCCAAAGAAGCACTTGTTTAATGTCATTAAGCTTGACATACCTGTCTTACCTCACGGGGGTTCATGAATGAAAGTTTCTCTCTTACCTACAAATTGAAAGCACGATGAACACAATTTTTGCAGGGTAGATGGGGAGTTGTCGAGTTTGTTACCACACAAGGGTTCATCATCCTTACTACTTGAATGCTCATCCCCAGTAGCATTGGGGCATTTCTTGTGACATCTCCTTGATCTCTTAAGCTTTTGGATCATCCTCTTCATGACTCTTGGGGTAGGTTGCACCTTGTCCTCTAGAATAAGTGATAAAACTCATTCATCCTTCACCTCTTGATCTAGTCACCCTTTCCAATGGGTCTGGACACAACATTTCATACACATAATCATCATCAATCAAGTCATTAGTGGTGTCAAGAAAATACAAAGTATCATCAAAATCAAGAGAGTGTCGCATGGCTTCGGCGAGGCGATATGTCAACTTGTCATCTTTAACTCTTAATGTTAACCCCCCACTGTCCATGTAAATGAGAGCTTTGTAAGTGTCGATCAACTCATTAGTGGTGTCAAGAAAATTCTCTATGTGGTTATTCAAATCCTCATATGCCAAACCATTAAACTGTGCTGACTACTGTAACATCTGGATGAACCTTTGCTTGAGCTCAAAACTCTGAGCTGTAATCGGTGGCCACACAATACTAGACTGTTGCAAAGAACTGCGGGTCCTTCTTTAGAAGTTTTTTCATTGGCTTAGAAATTTTTGAGAAATCTTTAATAAATCTTCTATAAAAACCAACATGGCCAAGAAATTTTGAACATCTTTTGTCGAGGTTGCTGGAGGTAGTTTCTTGATTGTTTCAAGTTTGGCCTTGTCCACCTCAATTTCGTCACCAGAAATCTTGTGCCCCAATACTATTCTTTCTCTCACCTTAAAATGACACTTTTTCCAAATTATGCAAACATCTCTCAAATGAATCACCGAAAATTGAGAAATCATCTATGAAGACTTCTATAATGTCTTCAATGAAATCATCAAAATTGACATCATGAATCATTGGAACATGGCTGGAGCATTACACAATCCAAAGGGCATCTTCCTGTAAACAAATGTGTCATATGGACAAGTGAAGGTTGTCTTTTCTTGGTCTTTAGGTGACACAGGAATCTGGAAGTATCTTGACATTCCATTAAGGAATAAGTAATACATATGGCCCGATAGCCGCTCCAGTATTTAATCAATGAAAGGCAAGGGAAATGTTCCTTGGCATGCCATCATTTAGCTTCTGATAATCAATACAAACACACCATCCTATCACAATATGAGTCAGAATTAATTAATTGTGTTTATTGGACACCACAATTAGTCCTCCTTTCTTTGGTACCACTTGAACAGGGATAGCCCAAGGACTATCAAAAATTGGATAGATTATCCTAGCATCCAAGAGCTTTTCACATCCTTTTTAACCACCTGCATCATATTAGGATTCAACCATCTTTGAGGTTGTACTCTTAGTTTTATGTTGTCTTCCATTAGAATTTTGTGTGTATAGAAGGACGGGTTAATTCCCTTGATGTCTGAAATTCTCCAAGGAATTGCTTTTTGTGTTCATGTAACATAATTACTAGTCTTTCTTTTTGACCTGCTTCTATTGTTGAGGAGAAGATAACTGGAAATTTACAGTCTTCCTCCAAGAACTCATATTCCAAGTGTTAGGGTAATTCCTTTAGTTTGACATCATTTTATTTCGGAGGTGAAGAATCTAAGCACTTACTAACTTTGTTGACCTGACTGTTAATGTTGTTTTATCCTGCAAGAGATTGTGTTCCCGTTATAGATAATTGTTGTTTCTCTGTACTACCAAGGGTGTCATCTTTTCCATCAATTATTTGATTGTCGCTGCTCATGATCATCCTGATGAATTCCAAATTCAATGCTTATGAATTGGTCCCATTGTATCATTTATTCATGGAAATCACCTATCACACCTTCTAATTCTGACTTCTCTCAATGATAGTTGAATTCCTGTCCCCTTAATCAATAGGGGAATAATAGCCCCTCCAAACGGTAGGTAGCTACTCCATAAAACCACACTGAAAACTAGATCACTGATCATGAATGGCCCACTAGACAAGAGGGAAATAGATTAATTCAAGACTAAGAATTGCATAGAAAGGTAAATGAATGATAAAAAAAATAAACAAATATTCACAAAAATGAACAATAAAAACAAACTAGATCACAAGAATCCTAATTTTCCTAAAAGTTACCACTCCTTGGTAACGGCGCTAAAAACTTGATATACTCTCCGCAAGTGCACGGATCATTATAAGTAATACGATGGTACCCCGTGAGAGGGTAGGATTGTTAAACAATGTGGATTAGACTTCTAGTACTAACTCGATCCTCTAATGCCTAGGATATCCAAATGGGTGATAAAGAGATTAATTACTAAACAAAGAAGATGAACTAAAGGATGGAGGAACCTAGTAGACTAAGGATGAGTTTTGATAACAAGAGAGCAATACCTGGGCATGATTATTATGTGCTCGAGATACTAACCTGAGTCTAATGCCTACCAAGGTACATTCTAAGATCCTTGTGGGTACTCAAAATCTCGGTTGCATCTACGGCTCTCAAATACACTAGGCTTTACTAGTGAAACTATGAGCTTCATACATGCCAAGTTTTTCAACTACACTAGGTAATCAAAACTATAATAATCCACACATGCTGAGTTTTACACCATCAACTACACCACTCAATCATGCCAAGTTATGCAACACATTAAATAACACAAGAACACTTTAGAACTGTATAGGTATTAGAAACAAGTAGTCAAAGTATAAGAAACAATATAGTTCACAATCTCTAGACATCGTGGAACGGTTAGCCCCTAATGAATTCATACATAATTGAGAGTAGAAGATAAATGCAAACAAGAAAGAAAACATGACTTCCCCTTTTTACAAAGATTTCTTAAATTGTACATCAAGAACTCCATGGAATGGGCAAACTTCACTTCTTTAGTGTCTCTGATTAAACCTTGATCCCTTTAGCTCATGTGGTGATGCCTAATCATCATCCTCTTGAGGGATTCACCGCTGGAGAAGAAGTCTCTGAATAAAAGTGATAAGTGCTTGTGTGTTAAGAATGTGAAGTGTTCTTTCCTTATGATGAGCATTACTTTTATCAGGTTTAAGCACTAATACATGTGTATTTGTGTTCTTTTGAGCATTTAGGGTTGTGAAGCTAAATATTAAAAAAAAAGCCAAAAGTAGATCGTGAACGCACTATTTGGTGGAATCTTAGAAGGAACAAACATGAAAACACAAGTGTGGCTCTAAGATACGTGAATGTGTGCCAACCTCCATGTAGTCAAGGCATGAAGGTAGTACAACTTGTGCATTTTTAGAAAGATCTTCACCAATGAGTTGGAGGGTGATAAACGCCTAAATGTATGTATTTTATATGTATTAATCGTGTATTATTTGTGAACATGTTAACGAATTGATGCCCGTTTTATGTCTAAATTGGTTATTTCGGTGTTGCAGGTCTTAAATGAGTCAAACAATGCTCAAAAATGCAAATCGGATGAATTCGACATCAAAAACGGCATTTTTGGGGGTCCCGGCAGTGTAGCGGCACTGTAGCGGGCTGTAGCAGGTCATTGTTCTTACTGCGGGCATTTGGCTGGGAGTTTCACGGGCTCCATGCGCCCGCATGGATGCCCGTGAGGTTTGCTGGGAATTCTCAAGTCTAGGTACTGTATCAAAAACACTGTAGCTGAGCACTGTAGCACCGGCAGGTTTTTGGGCATTTGGCTGTGAGCTTCACGGGCTCCATGCGCCCGCATGGAGCCCGCATAGACTGACGGGGCATATAAGAAACTGATTTCTTCTAGGGCAAAGGGAGGAGTTTTTGGGAGAGTTCTTCAAGCCGATTTTCACCATTCTTTGAGAGGCAAGATTACATGTTTTGGAGAAGGGAAATCTAAGGGAGAAGCTCGGATTTGGCTAGATCTTAATCGATCTCTTCTTTGGGAGTTTGTAGACGACGAGGGAAGCCGCCCCCATTACGGCGTCCGTGGAAGCCTTTCCACCTAGCTTGGCTTGTCTTCCTTCTTCCATTGTTTGAGGAAGTTTTTATTATGCCATTTGTAGTTGTTTGCATGGATTTGTTGCTTGGATTTGTTTGTATGGATGTAGTAGACCCCAAGGTCACCTGGGATGCGGTGAACCTTGGGGTGAACTTGTGTATTTGGATGATTTAAGTTTGTTTATTGCAATTGTTGTGTTTTTGAGATTCATTCTTGGTGCATTTGATGTGTTGCTTACATGAGAACTCAGTAAACCAACTCGCTAGGTTGTACTTGGTAGCGTGACCATCGCCCTTGTACTAGACACACCAAGTTTGGAAGGGATTCATGTACGAATACGTCGTGACCATCGGGCATTCTGTACCCCTCCACTATTAGGGCTAGACCAAGTTGTGTTCTGGCTCTAATTAGGGATTTCCCCACTTGTTAATGCAATCATATGAGGATTTGATTGGAAGAAATTCTGTGTCAATACTTATACCGGATTAGGGGTCAATGGCCGTGACCATTGGGTTGACCTAATCTAGGAAATCTCTAGGTCCAAACCTTCAATTGCATGACATTCTTAGCATCCTGCACTTTAGTAGCCCCTAGGGAATCCGCGATCCGTGACTGTTCCTTTTCCCGATTTTTATACCCCTCTCCGTATTTTTAGTCTCCACTTGTAGTTATCTTATTTAAATTAATAGATTAGAGAAACCTTTCGAATCATCGGCTAGACAATAGCGTAAGAGGAAGTAAGGGTAGATCCTTGGGCCCTGGGGAATACGACCCTCCTCGTGCTCGCATGAGAGGTAGTACTTTGATCGACTCGGCACTCTGCGGATCACACTCATCAAGTTTTTTTGGCGCCGTTGTGGGACCCACAAGGAATACTCGGAAAAACTTAGAGTTTATCGATTTAGCCATTTTTCTTTTTATTTTTGTTCATCCGCTTCTTTTTTTGTACATATATCTCCATTCCACTTGCTCTTATTTTTGTTTTTATTATCTCGTGTTTTTGTCCTGATTATTGGCTCTCAATATTGTGTGAGGTACCATCTTATGACACGTGCAAATCAAACAAATTTAGTAGAACCTGTTGACGAAATTGAGAGAGCCTTGCATCAAAGATTGAGAGAGATGGCTGAGAGTTCAGAACATCAAGGAACACGGGTTGAGATCAGTGAACCTTCAGTCATGGCAGAACCAAGGCGTACCTTGTCCGATTATGAAAGGCCTCAGTTTACTGGTGAGGAATTCAGTGTGCATGCTCCCACCGTGCCGGCTAATAACTTTGAAATCAAAGCAAGCACAATTGGATGATCCAAAATTCCGTACAATTTGATGGGTTAGTTGATGAAGACCCGCATGCGCATTTGTCTCGCTTCCTCCAAATTTGTTCCACCTTCAAGATTAACTCAGTGTCTGATGATGCGAAAAGATTGAGATTATTCCCTTTCAGTCTAAGTGGAGCAGCATATCAGTGGCTCACGTCATTGGCACCGGGGTCGATCACCACTTGGAAGGAAATGGTGGACAAATTTCTTGCTAGGTATTTCCCACCAAGCAAAGCAGCTAGATTGAGGCAAGAAATTTCTGCATTCCGGCAAGGGGACTCGGAGACACTTTTTGAAGCACACGAGAGATTCAAGGATCTCTTACGCAAGTGCCCCCCATCATGGCTTCTCCTCGTGGATGAGAATTCGGATGCTTTTGCAATGGTCCGAATTATGCAACTAGACAACTCATCGATCTTTTCGCAGTGAGGGGGTCATTGAGTAATAAAACCCCTGAAGATGCTGAAATGTTGATTGAAAACATTTCGAGTAACGAATGCCACTAGTCTACTAGACAGAAACCACCTAAGGCAGCTGGAATTTATGAGATAGATAACAACACTGCACTAGCCGCTAAGGTGGAGGCCCCTAACAAAGAGATTCGATCGGTTTATGTTGTGTTCAAGCTCAAATTGGAGGCGCTTTTGTCTCATGCGAGACTTGTGGGGCGGGGCATGCTACTTTTCGGTGTCCAATCTCAATAGCCTCTGTTGCCCCCGGTCGAGAGCGAGTTGATTATGTTGGGGGAGGCCCTCGAGGTCCAGGCAATCCCTATGGAAACACATACAATCAGGGGTGGAGGAATCACCCAAATTTTTCTTGGGGTCAACAACAGCAACCTCGGCCCCAGCAGCCTCAGGGACTTCCACAGCAATTTCCTCAGCAGGCCGAGAAGAAGTTCTCCACCGAAGATGTGTTAGCGAGATTCATGATCAGTACTGAGGCAAAATTTGTGAACATCAACAATCAATTCGCTGAAGTGAACACCGTTCTGAGGAATGTTCAGGCCTCCATCCAATCATTGGAGAACCAAGTTGGGCAGCTTGCTAGGGCAAATTCAGAGCGCCCACCGGGTAGCCTCCCTAGTAACACTGAAAATAATCCAAGGGAGTATTTGAAGGCCGTCACCCTCAGAAGCGGGAAACAGGTTGAAGCACGAGCCAAGGAGGGCTCAAGTACTGAGCATGATGGGGTAGCCGTACGGGAAGACCCGATGTCGTCTGAGAGTTTAGTTGAAAGGGGAAAAGAAAAACAAGATGAAGAAACCCTTCAACTACCAACACCAAGGGTACCTGAGTACAAGCCGACCATACCCTATCCGGCCAGGTTAAAGCAAGATAAAGAGGAGGCTCAATTCAAGAAATTCCTGAATGTGTTCAAGCAGTTACACATAAATATCCCTCTTGTTGAGGCGTTAACCCAAATGCCCAAGTATGCCAAATTTATAAAAGACCTGCTGACTAACAAGAGAAAATTGGAGGAATTAGAAAATATTGCATTGCCACGGAACTGCTCGGCGATGATTCAGAGGAGGCTCCCTCAGAAGTTGACTGATCCCGAGAGCTTCATCATTCCATGTGGGATTGGAGAAGGCATGCAAGAGAAGGCGTTAGCAGATTCTGGGGCCAGTATCAATGTGATGCCCTACAAGCTATTTTTGAAATTGGGGTTAGATGACATGAGGCCTACAAGGATGACAATACAACTTGCAGATCGGTCTATAAAGAAACCCCGCGGTGTTGTTGAGGATGTGCTTGTTAAAGTAGACAAACTCATTATCCCGATGGATTTTGTTATTCTCGATGTGGATGATGATGTTGAAGTTCCATTGATCCTCGGGAGACCATTTCTTAACACCGCCGGTGCCCTCATTGATGTAAAGGGGGAAAGAATGACGTTGAGAGTGGGGGATGAGGAAGTCATTTTTACACTCCCCGTGGCTATGAAACACACCTTGGATCACGATGATCCCCTCTATTTTACCGATGAAACTGATATGATTATTACTGATTGTGTGCAGGAGGTCTTGGCGATTAACCCTCTGGATGAATTCTTAGAGGGAGTGGATGGCGACGAATCTAAGGGGAACAACTCATCTCCCGCACAAGTAAAGCATGTAGGCTTTGTGGGGGCATTTCCATGGCCGCGCAATAAACAAAAATCAACCACCCGGAAAATATGGTGTAAGAAGGACAAGAAACAGAAATTGGGGTTGAATTGTGCATTATCACCACCATGGGAAATTGATCGACTATTCTTCGAGGGGAAGGGTAAATTCCGTGTCTTCTCATGCCTCTCGATTAGTTTCCCATCTTGGAACACTTCTCCTGGACTTGGAGGTAAGTCTCCACCATTTGATCCACCCTGAGGTAAGTATGAAGGTACGTCGAGCTAATGACATTAAACAAGCGCTTCTTTGGAGGCAACCCAAGTTTTTAAATTCGTCGTCTTTAAATTTTCGTATTTCTTTTAGTTTCTTAGTTGTGGTTGAATGCATATGCTCGTGAAGTTCTCATATTTTTGTTGTCGTGCTCAACTCATGCTTAGGCTTTCTTGTGTAGCTTTGGACTTGAATTAGTATCATTTAGTTGTGTTTCATCATTATTTCGGCGTTCATGAGGTTGTAATTCGTATTTTATTGAGTTTGCAAGAGGAACCATGCCAATTTTTCAATTTTCGAGTCCATACGGGCTGTATACGGCCCTGTATGGGACGCTTGTAGCATGTTCGGGGCCCTGCTAGCCCTCCCTTGCGGCCGCATGGAACCCCTCGCGGGGTGCTTGTGCGTGGGCTGAGAGGCTCACGGGCGCCATGTGCCCGCATGGGCGCCCGTGAGGCTCTCGGCCTCACTGGCCGCGCGCGGGCTGGGGGTCTCACGGGCGCCATGCGCCCGCATGGGCGCCCGTGAGACCCCCAGGCTGGGTTTTTCCCAGCCCATGCAGGCGCCATGCGCCCGCATGGATGCCCGCATGGGCTGGGCGGCCCATTAAAGGGAGCTTTGTCTCCCTTCCTCTCTTCTCCTTCTTCTCCTCTTGTTTTCCTCTCATCTCTCCTTCACTCTACTTCATTTCTCCACCATTTTTTCTAGTTTTTTCTTCTCTAATCACCTCTCCTCCATCTTGCAAACTTGCTCTTGGGTTTTAATCGAAATTTTTATCAACCTTTTCGCGGATCTCATCACCTCAAGCCTCCAAGCTCTAATTCTAGGTTTTTGCTACAAACTTGGGTTTCATTGTGTTTTTCATTCTATTTTTTTGATGCTTGAATGATATATTTGGTTGTCATGATGTGGTGGTTGCCCAATTCTTAGAGTTTTTCCTTCATTTGTAAATTTTGGGAAGCTTGCTGTGTAGGAGAAACTCTTGCAAAATTTTTTTCGTGAGTTACTGTAGCAATGGCTGAAATTTTTTCATTCTTCACATTAAAATTGTTGTGTTTTCAATTTTTCCTTGATTCCATGATGTTCTAGTTACCTCCTATGATTGTATTCATAAAAATATCGGTTTGATCACTTGTTTTTGTGGTATAGGTATGCCGATCAAGCGAGTTTTATCAAAACGGTCACGACACGATGCGGCATCAAGTGGAGTGCCATCCTTTGCCTCACCACCCCGCATAGGAGCATGACTTTTTCTGGACTTGAGCTTATGTTTTGTATTTTGTTTTATTTTGTTGCTTGTTGGTTGAACTTGTTTTGTTAGCTTGGGTTCTTTCCCGGCTAAAATTGTACTGCTTTTACTTTGACTATTATGCATGTTTTCCTTCCCCTTGTTTCTCTTCAGTGTCATGATCGCCTTATTTATTTTTGCAGGACTTCTCACGGATTGTTGCCTCTTCTCCTTTACCCTTTTTTGGCAATGACTGCACTTTCACTGAACACTCTTCGTCAAACAATTGGGGCAGTCTCTTTACCCTTCCCTTTCATGCTTCATTTACTTATTATGGATTCTCCACCATGTTCTGCTGATTAGTGTACATTGAGGGCAATGTACGATTCTAGGTGTGGGGATGGGTTATTTGCATGCTTACTTCACCAGTGATAGCTATGATATATTGTTAGGAACCTCCTGGCTTGAATGAATGATAGTAATGAGTTGTAAGGTTATTTGTGCTATAAGGAAGTCGTGTTTTTTTCTTTCTAGTGCTTTCTTCACGGCTTTTGACATAGTGTTTCTACCTCGTTTGACCTTGCTAACCCACTGCTTTGATTTAAAGTGTTAGAATGGTAAATTCATCCCTCAATGGTCTTTTAAGAGCTTTTGGTCCTTTTGTTCATTTTGCTTTATCCCTAAGTGAAGTTTTTGCATGAAGGTGCTCAGGAGACATGTATATATTTGTTATCTTAAAAAAAAAAAAAATGAGTCTATGTCAGTATTCCTCTGCTAATTTAGCATGAATGCGTCTATGTAGACTTTAATCAAGTAGGTTGGGTGGCTCTTGTGCCTAATCAGCATGTGCATCCTTCTGAAAGATTATAAAATATTTTGTGCAGTCTACGTTAGCCGGACTCGAAAAAAAAAAATGAAATGAAAAACAAAAAAAGAGAAGTATTTGTTCTCCTGGACTCAATCATGCATTCACTGAGATATTAAAGTGTCGAATGTGGACCGAAGGAACTCTTGACCTACTATTGAGGGTGCCTTTAACATTTCTAACACCGGTAGTCATTGAACGTGGTGTGAATGGGGAGAGGGAGGGATGAAGCATACACACACTCACGGGAAAGCACTCTAAAGGAATCATGACTATCTCTACTGAGTCGGTTATTGTACAACTCATTTTCTTCAATTCATTTCAACTGTGCCTGTGGGGTTCTTCACTATTTGAGCTTGAGGTCGTACATTTAGCCGTTTATCATTTTGTCCTTATTCTTTCATGTGTGTTTGCTTGGGGACAAGCAAACGCTTAGGTGTGGGGATATTTGATAAACGCCTAAATGTATGTATTTTATATGTATTAATCGTGTATTATTTGTGAACATGTTAACGAATTGATGCCAGTTTTATGTCTAAATTGGTTATTTCGGTGTTGCAGGTCTTAAATAAGTCAAACAATGCTCAAAAATGCAAATCGGATGAATTCGACCTCAAAAACGGCATTTTTGGGGGTCCCGACACTGTAGCGGCACTGTAGCGGGTTGTAGCAGGTCATTGTTCTTGCTGCGGGCATTTGGCTGGGAGTTTCACGGGCTTCATGCGCCCGCATGGATGCCCTTGAGGTTTGCTGGGAATTCTCAAGTCTAGGTACTGTATCAAAACACTGTAGTGAGCACATCGTAGCACCCGGCAGGTTTTTGGGCATTTGGCTGTGAGCTTCACGGGCTCCATGCGCCCGCATGGAGCCCGCATGGACTGACGGGGTATATAAGAAACTGATTTCTTCTAGGGCAAAGGGAGGAGTTTTTGGGAGATTTCTTCAAGCCGATTTTCACCAGTCTTTGAGAGGCAAGATTACATGTTTTGCAGAATGGAAATCTAAGGGAGAAGCTCGGATTTGGCTAGATCTTCATCAAATCTCTTCTTTGGGAGTTTGTAGACGACGAGGAAAGCCGCCCCCATTGCGGCATCCGTGGAAGCCTTTCCACCTAGCTTGGCTTGTCTTCCTTCTTCCATTGTTTGAGGGAGTTTTTATTATGCCATTTGTAGTTGTTTGCATGGATTTGTTGCTTGGATTTGTTTGTATGGACGAGTAGACCCCAAGGTCACCGGATGCCGGTGAACCTTGGGGTGAACTTGTGTATTTGGATGATTTAAGTTTGTTTATTGCAATTGTTGTGTTTTGAGATTCATTCTTGGTGCATTTGATGTGTTGCTTACATGAGAACTCTGTAAACCACCTGCTAGGTTGTACTTGGTAGCGTGACCATCGCCCTTGTACTAGACACACCAAGTTTGGAAGGGATTCATGTACGAATACGCCGTGACCATCGGGCATTCTATACCCCTCCACTATTAGGGCTAGACCAAGTTGTGTTCCGGCTCTAATTATGGATTTCCCCACTTGTTAATGCAATCATATGAGGATTTGATCGGAAGAAATTCTGTGTCAATACTTATACCGGATTAGGGGTCAATGGCCGTGACCATCGGGTTGACCTAATCTAGAAAATCTCTAGGTCCAAACCTTCAATTGCATGACATTCTTAGCATCCTGTGCACTTTAGTAGCCCCTAGGGAATCCGCATCCGTGACCGTTCCTTTCCCCTGATTTTATACCCCTCTCCGTATTTTAGTCTCCACTTGTAGTTATCTTATTTAAATTAATAGATTAGAGAAACCTTTCGAATCTGTCGGCTAGACAATAAGCGAAGAGGAAGTAAGGGTAGATCCTTGGGCCCAGGGAATACGACCCTCTCGTGCTCGCACGAGAGGTATTACTTGACGACTCCGTGCACTTGCGGATCGCACTCATCAGAGGGGCATGAAGGTAGTCACATTTGCGTATCCCAACTTGTGCATTTTTAGAAAGATCTTCACCAATGAGGACTTTGATTGAAAAAGAGTTGTGATCAATGCCAAAAACGTGTGCCCGTTTATGTTGCCTCGATGAAAAGTATGGAATTGGGAGTGTTTTGGCGGATCACAGTAGTAGTTACTGTTCACAGCCGGCTGAAAATCAGATTTCCAGAGAATCCACACGGGCGTGTGGAAATTCCACAGGCCCGTGTGGAGAAACCACAGGGCGTGTGGATGCCCGATTGCAGCCCTATTTAAGACGCGATTCAACCGATTTTTGGACGATCCTTCCATCCTTTTTCCCATCTTTTCTCCAACTTTTGAGAGGCCGGAGGCTAGGTTTAAGGGAGGCTTTGGTAAGGCTTTTCGAGTGATTTACGGCTTCGCACCCCATTTCTCTTAGAAGATAGTTATTGGGGAGCTTTCATTGGCACTGATCTGGCGAGGTGTGCCCTAGGATTGACAAAGGGACCTTTGGAGAGAACGAGGCAACTCCACAAGACCATCAACACGAATACCGAGGGGGCTTTTACTATAGATTGCATGTTTTTACTTTTAATTTCATTATTGATTATATCTTGCTCCATGGAGAGCTAAAACCCTTAGTGAATACTGACAACGCCCCTTGGGTATGTCTCGGAAGTGCACGTGTTTATCGAGTAATAAAATCTAACTGAGTGTGTACCGTATCCACTGTGAGTTGGAAATAAAAATACTTTAATTGTTTCTTAACCAAGTGAAATATGAATAATAGTTTTGTTAACAAAATGTAATGTAAACAAGAATAAAAGAGACAAGAAAGAGAAGCACAAGTAAGGGAGAGGTAAGGCAATCAATATAAATGGGGTACTCATATATTGTTCCATCTAGGACGATTAGTTCAAGTGCAAAACCCTCTATTATGCTTCCTAACTAATGCATTAATGAGTAGTTGAGATATTTCAATACATGGTCCCAAATCTAAGGTCAGCCATGCCTGACTCTATACATGTCGCGGAGAAGAAATTAAACAATCACAACACCTCATACTTGTATAGAACACAATGAGTTCTAGAGATTCCAAGTGATATATCCTCTTCCTAAATGTAGACCTAACCCTTTGGTCCAGGTGGAAGGTCCCTAGTCACAATTAAGCCCTAGGTGCTAAAATCACTACAACGCTTCAATCTGTTGCCCCTACAACTAAGCCCCACGGGAAGGTCATCCCTTAGCCCATTCACTCTACTATGATAGCAAATAACGAGAGGAAATGGAGGTAGAATAAATCATGCCGCAGGGGAAAGGGGACGCTCCGCTATCTTTCGACTCACCCTCTCAACCCTCTCTAATCTAGCTTTATCTAACTCTCGTGGTATGTCATTCACTCACAAGGGTTACCAACAAGAACTCTTAACCCTAGTGCCACTCTAAGGGAGTATTCATTTAATCAAACATTCAAGGTTGAAACTCAATTAAAGCATCAATTAATGAAAGCATTATAAAAGGTTTAATGAAATAAATACATCCTAGGGTTCACAAATCTAAGTACCCACTAGGTGGTTTGGCTCTCTATGGAGCTAGTTACAATCAACAATGAAATCCAATGTAAAAGCAAGTAATCCATATAAAACCCCCTCGATAGTCATGACGATGGTCTTGTGGAGATGCCTCGACCCTTCCAAAGGTCTTTTTGTCCGGCCTAGGATACACCGCACCAGATCGATGCCGATGAAAGCTCTCCCACTAACCTTCTTCCAAATGGGGCACGATGTCAAAGCCGTAGAACCTCTTCAAATCCATTGCCAATATCTCTCAAAACCCTAGCTGCAGCCCTCTCTCAAGATGGGGAAAAGATGGATAAAAGAATCCTTAAATCGGGACTGAAATCGGCCTTAAATAGGGCTTGAAATGGGCATCCACATGCCCCTGTGGATTCTCCACATGGGCCTGCTGAAATTCCACACGGGAGTGGATAATGTCCACATGCCCGTATGGATTCTTTGAACTTCATTTTTGTGGGCAGCTGTGAACAGAATCTGCTACAATAACAGCCCGAAACACTCCTGAATCTATGTTTTCATCGAGGTAATGTAAACGGTCACATGTTTACATTGTAGATCGCCTTGCTTCTTCAATATACGGCTTCATTGTTGAAGATTTTGCTATCAACGCATGAGCCAGGATACTCGAATGTAACTGCCTTTGTGCCCCTCCAAATCATTGTGCTAACTTGTATACAAGGAGGTTGGCACACATTCTTACATCTTTAACCCGACTTATGACTTCACCTTTGAACCTTCTCAAGATTTCTTCCAAATAATGCGTTCACAACCTACATTGACTTCTTTCTTTAACATTCGGCTTCACAACACTATATGCATGAAAGTAATATAAATGCACACATATTAGCGCTAAAACCTAATAAATATAATGCTCATTATAAGGAAAGAATATTTCATATTCTTATCAGATAAGCACTTATCAGGTACTTGGATTTTGTGAACCCCAGGATGTATTTATTTCATTAACCTTTTATTATGCTTACCTTAATTGATGTCTTTAATTGAGTTCCAATCTTGAATTCTTGTTAAATGATTTCTCCCTTAGAGTGACACTAGGGTTGAGAGTCCATATTGGTAATCCTTGTGATTGAGTGACACATAATAAGGGTTAGACAAAGCAAGATTGGAAAGGGTCAAGAGGGTGAGTAGAGAGGTAGGTGAGCATCCCCTTTATCCTCCAGTGTGATTTATCCTACCTCCACATTCCAAGAGTTCTTTGTGGTCACAATAGAGTGAAGGGTTAAGGGATGAACTTTACAGGGGCTTAGTTGTATGAGCAATAGAGTGAAGCATTGAAGTGAGTTTAACATCTTATGCTTAATTGTGACTAGGGGTCTTTTGCCTAGACCAAAGGGTCAGATCTACATATAAGAATTGGGTTTATCACATGGAATCCCTAGAGCTTCTTGCAACTTTACACCGTGTGAGGTGTTGAGACTGAGAGATTTCTCCGGCTGGACATAGTATAGAGTTAGTCACGGTGGACCTTAGGTTTGGGATCGTGTATTTAAGGATGTCCATGACTCATTAAACATCAGTCAAGAATCATAATAATTGGTTTTGTACTTGAAGAAATAATCCTAGGAGGAACAATATCTGAGTACTCCACTTTTATTGATTGCATTTCCTCTCATTTATTTGTTCCTCTCTTTCTTATTTTCTTTAGTTTGTTAGCATCGATCTTTATCCACACCATCAATGTTTTATTTCCACTAAGTTAAGTAGCAATTTTGTTGTTTCTATTCTTTATTCAATATGTATACGATACCCCACTCACCAGGGATTTATTACTTTAACAAACCTGTACACTTGCAGGTCACACGCAAGGGGCGTTGTCATGTTTTTAGCGCTGTTGCTAGGGAGTAGGCGTTTAGAGATACATTACACTTTGCTATTTTATCTATTCATCATTCATTCTATTTCACATTTTATTATTCTATCATCTTTCTTATTTTTCTTTTCTTTTTGGTTACAGCTCCAGGTTATAACCCGAGGGAACCCTTCATAAATTGTTTCAGAAGATCTTGAGCTTGAGCATACACTTATAAGAAGGGGAAAAGAACTTGTACAGGAACTTTCAATTCGAGGTGAAGTAGAAGGTCAAGGGTTGGATAATATGGCAGAATAGAATGAGCTATAAAGAACACTTTCAGACTATGCCAGACCTTCAGTTTTGGGCACACAATCGAGTATTGTGCGACCTCCAATCATAGCTCTGAACTTTGAGCTGAAACCAGCATTTATCCAAATGTCTCAACAGTCAGCGCAGTTCAATGGTTTGGCCGATGCGGATCCGAACAATCAGATTTAGAACTTCTTAGAAGTTTGTGATATGTTAAAGATTAATGGAGTGTCAGATGATGCTACTAGATTGAGGGCTTTCCCATTCTCTCTCAAAGGAAAAGCTAAGCAATGGCTTCATTTATTGCAAAAGTCTTCCATCACGATTTGGAATGAAATGGCCAAAGCCTTTCTTGCGAGATACTTTCCCCCGGGAAAGTCAGCAAGGCTTTGTAATGAGATATCCTCATTCATACAGATGGAGCTCAAATCATTATTTGAGACATGGGAGTGAATCAATGACCTCTTGCGGAAGTGTCCACAACACAGTTTTCCCAATTGGATGATCAGTCAAACCTTTTACAACGGGTTGAATCCAAGTACAAGATAGCTTATAGATATTGCTGTAGGAGGTACAATGGGGAACAAGACCCCTGATGAAGCCCTGCAATTGGTAGAGGAAATGGCCATGAACAGCTACCAGTAGAACGCATGGGAAATGAAGAAAGTAGCCTGGCTCCACGAAATTGATGCAGTCACTTCCTTCGCGGCCCAAGTGGTATCATTGAGCAAGAAATAAGACCTTCTAACTTCTAACAGATTGGCGGCCATCACTACTTACATAGGTTGTGGGGGAGGACATGCTCTAACCGATTACCCTATTTCTATTGGTGATGCATCTTCAGTTGAGCAAGTCAATTTTGTGGGTTATTGACATGTCCGAATATGCGTGTAAACCACAAGTGCACGGGTGTCGAAGTAATAATTACCCTGGTGAGTGGGTAGTCAAATCCACAGGGAACGGAAGTATTAGTATTGACCACTTCTTAGTTATCTAGTTGAAATCAATGGATGTGATGAAAGGAACTAATTGAAGAGAATTATTAAGCAAGCAAACGAGCAAGAAAACATGTAAAGGAGATCTCAATCAATAAAGATGAGGTACTCAGACAATGCTCTCCCTAGGATCTAACATGAAGCTCATGATTCACTAAATGCTTCTAAACAGAGTCTAATGAGTCAAGGTAATCCAAGAACAACCGGCCCTTGCCTCCAAGCCACCGGTACTAGTCCCCTACAAGGTCCCGGAGGAGAAATCGCTCAATCTCAACACCTCACACCCCATATGACCGCAATACGCTCTAGGGACACCTAAGAGTGAAACCGATTCCTACAGATATATCCAACCCTAATTCCCGACGAAGGATCTCTAACCGATCCCTTGAAGTTCTAACTATAATGGAGACCTCTCTCACATCAAAGTAACAAATCATGTGAATCCAATCAACCACAAGGATTAATTAAACAAGCAAGCAATGGGAATACAAGATTAAAACTCAAATCAACTCGGATTTAATAGAAACATAAGGCAAATCATTACAAAAACATAGATCCTAGGGTTCACATACCCAAATACCTACTAAGGTTTAGCCCTCCATGCAGCAAGTTACAAAACAATGATTATTACAATGAAAAGCAATGAAAACCATGAAGTAAAACCCCCTTAAATTCGTGATGATGGCCTTGATTGGTCGCCCAACGTCTTGAAGAATCCTTCTCCGAAGCTTGGTCGCCGAAGACTCCCTCTATGCTATGACGGAGAGACGATCAATAAAAGTTGGTGATGGACGCCACCCAATATCGCCAAAGACCTCCTCCAAAACCCTAGCCGCCTTGCCATCATAATGCTCGCAAAAACCCTTGCCAAAAGTCTTTAAAAAATAAGGCAAGCGGCCTATTTAAAGCCCAAAACCGCGTTTGTCACGTGTCCTCATGCGCCCGTGTGGATTTTCCACGCGGCCGCGTGGGATGAAGGAATTTCCACGAGGGCGCGTGAACAGTTGATAAGTGCTTGTGTGATATGAATGCAAAGCATTCTTTCCTTATGTTGAGCATTACTTTTCTTGAGTTTTTACACTAACATGTGTGTTTTCATGTTACTTTCATGCAGGTAGGGTTGTGAGGCTGATTATGAAGGAAAGAAGCCAATATGGATCATAAGGCACCGATTTTGGGGGAAATCTTGCTAAAGTTCAAACGTGAAGACATAGGTCGGGTGTGAGATGCTAGAGTGTGTGCCAACCTCCTCGTACTCGATTTGGCACATCCATTTGGAGGGGCACAAGGACAGTCACACTCGAGCATTCTGACTTATGCACATAGAAGAAGAGCTCCACCAACTTGTTTATCATTGAAGAAGCAAGTGATCCACGACTTGAACGTGTGCCCGTTTGCGTCACCTCGATGAAAGTATGGACTCGGGAAGTATTTTAGGCCAGGTACTTTAGTGGAACACTATAGCAAAAGTACTGTGGAAATTATACAGGGCCGTGTGGAAATTCCACATGGGCGTGTGAAAAATCAACAGGCCCGTGTGGTCGCCGGGTTCCAGCCCTATTTAAAGCCGATTCAGCCTTGATTTCAGCATTTTTTTCTCCATCTTTTCCCAAACTTGAGAGAGGGTTTCGGCTAGGGTTTTGAGAGGTATTGGCGAAGGTTTTGGAGAGGTTCTACGGCTCTGACCTCGTCATTCCTTAGGAAGAAGGTTGGTAGGGGAGCTTCCATCGAGGCGTATCCTATGCAGGACGAGGGAATCCTTGGACGACGAGTAGAGGACTTTCCACAAGACCATTGACACGACTATTAAGGGGTTTCTCTATGGATTCATTGCTTTTACATTCTATTTCTTTGATTGTACTTAGCTCCATGGAGAGCTAAACCCCTAGTGGGTACTTGGGTATTTGTGAACCCTAGGATGTATTTGTTTCATTGAATCTCTTTATTATGCTTTCAATAAATTGATGTTAGTTGTGAGTTCCAACCTTGAATGCTTGATTGTATGAACATTTCCCCTAGAGTGACACTAGGGTTGTGAGTTCTTGTTGGTAACCTTGTGAGTGAGTGACACACCACGAGCGTTTTACAAAGCTAGGTTGGAGAGGGTTGAGAGGGTGAGTCGAGAGGTACAGGAGCGTCCCCTTTCTCCTTCGACGTGATAGATTCTATCTCCATTCCTCAAGTTCTTTGTGGCCATAATAGAGTGAATGGTCTAAAGGATGACCCTCTCTGGGGCTTAGTTGTGCGTGCAACGGAGTGAAGCTTTCAGGTGATCTTAGTATCTAGGGCTTAATGTGGTTAGGAACCTTCCACCTGGACCAAAGGGTTAGGTCTACAATTAGGAAGAGATTTATCACTTGGAATCCCTAGAGCTCACTGCAACTCTATTCGAGTGTGAGGTTGAGAGGTTATCTATTCTCTCCTCCGGGACATGTACAGAGTTAGGCGTAGTTGACCTTAGATTTGGGATTATGTATTTAAGGATTTCCACGACTCACCATTGCATTGATTAGGAAGCATAATAGAGGGTTCTTGCACTTAAAACAATTGTCCTAAGTGCAGCATTATCCAAGTACCCCATCTTTATCGATTGCCTTACCTCCTTCTTTACGTGTGGTCTCTTACTTGTTGTTTTTACTTTTGAGAATTGAATCATTGTCACACTTATCACTATCGATCTTTCACATAGCTAAGAAGTGGATTAAGTGTTTTTATTCCCTACTCCCTGTGGATTCGATACCCACTCATCCGGGATGATTACTTTCACAAAACTGTGCACTTGCGGGATATACGCAAGGGGACCTTGTCAAGTTTTTGGCGCCGTTGCCGGGGAGTAGGCGTTTAGAGATACTTTGCACTTTGTTTTCTTAGCTATTTCGCCATACATTCTATTTCATATCTTCTTATTCTATCATCGTTATGATTTCTTTTTCTTTCTTTTTGGGTGGAGCTCCAGGTTATGACCCGAGGGAATCCCTCAATATTGATTGAAAGAGATCCCGAGCTTGAACGTACACTTAGAAGAAAAAGGAAATAGCCTGTGCAAGAACAGTCAAATTTAGCTGATTTGGAAGTTGAAGAATCTGAAAACATGGCAGAACAGAATGAGCAACAATGGACATTATCTGATTATGCCAGACCTTCAGTGTTAGGGACACAATCGAGTATTGTGCGTCCCCCGATTACAGCTCAGAACTTTGAGTTGAAGCCGGCATTCATCCACATGTTGCAGCAATCCGTACAGTTCAACTGTTTGGCCGATGAGGATCCAAACAGTCATATTGAGAGTTTTCTCGAGGTGTGTGATATGCAGAAGATAACAGAGTGACGGATAATGCCATCAAGTTGAGAGTTTTCCCATTTTCCCTAAAGGAGAGAGCGAAGCATTGGCTACACTCATTACCTAGAGCATCGATTACCACATGGGAGGAGATGGTAGAAGCTTTTCTTGCCCGTTATTTCCCTCCCGGAAAATTAGCAAAGCTTAGGAATGAGATCTCATCCTTTGTTCAGTTGGAATTGGAGTCTCTATTCGAGACATGGGAAAGGTTCAAGGAACTCTTGAGAAAGTGCCCGCAACACGGATTTCTGAAGTGGATGATTGTTCAGACCTTTTACAACGGTTTGAATCCAAGTATAAGGCAACTCTTGGATGCGGCAGCAGGAAGTACCTTAGGTAGCAAGACCCCATATGAGGTCCGTAAGTTAATTGAAGAAATGGGGCTAAACAGCTACCAATAGAATGCTAGGGAGAAGAAAAAGATGGCCGGTCTCCATGAAATAAATGCGGTAACTTCATTGGTGGCTCAAGTGGAAAATTTGAGTAAGAAGTTTAGATCTTCTAATTTCAAAATAGAGTGGCGGTCGTGACTAATTGCACAGGATGTGGTGGAGGACATGCTCCCTCCGATTGCCCCGATCTCTATCGGTGATGTTTCTTCGGTGGAGAATGTTGATTTTGTAGGTAATGGCATAAGACCTCAAGGAAACCCATATAGCAATACCTACAATTTGGGTTGGAAGAATCATCCCAATTTCTCATGGAGTAATCGGGGGTCCACAAAAGGCCATGGGGCCACCGGGTTTCCAACAGCAGCAACAACACCTCAAGTGGAAAACAGAGTCTAAGGTTTGGAAACCCGAATGAATGACTTAGAGAAGCACTTGACTAGATTTGTGCAATCTACAAATACAAAATTTCAATCAGTCGAGGCTACACTTCGCAACCACATAGCCTCTTTACATAACCTTGAAAATCAGGTGGGGTAAATTGCGAAGTCTCTTTCTGAAAGGTCACATGGAAGCTTGCCGAGCAATACAGAAACCAACCCTAGAGAGAATGTGAAGGGGATCACTTTGAGAAGTGGTCGTGAGGTTGAAGGTAGGCTTCCGAGTGAGAAGCCAAAAGTACAAGCACCCGAGGTTATAGAGGTAGAAGACGGAACAAGCAAAGAGAAAGAGGTGGCACCCTCACCTTTCAAGTTAAGAATCCCTTATCCCTCTAGATTGAAAAATGACCAAGGGGATGAACAATACAAGAAGTTCCTGATTATGTTCAAAAAACTCCACATCAATATTCCTTTTGTTGAGGCGTTGGCCCAAATGCCTAAGTATGCGAAGTTCTTGAAAGACTTGTTGACTAACAAGAGGAAGTTGAAGGAAAGTACTTCAGTGATTTTGGATGCTTTATACTCGGCAGTATTACAAAAGAATATGCCGAACAAGAAGAAAGACCCGGGAAGCTTCATCATTCCGTGGAATATTGGCAATCTAGGTAAGGAAATGGAATTGGCGGACTCAGGGGCTAGTATCAACATCATGCCATACACTTTCTTTCAAAAGCTAGGCTTGGGTGAGCCTAGGCCTACTCGGATGAGTTTACAACTAGCGGACCGAACAGTACGACATCAGAGAGGCATCATTGAAGATGTGCTTGTTAAGGTGGACAAGTACATTTTTCCGGTTGACTTTGTAGTGCTAGACGTCGATGAGGATGCGGATGTAGCTTTGATACTTGGGTGACCGCTCTTGTAGACTTCCAAAGCATTGATTGATATGGACGGCAGAGAGCTCACATTGAGAGTTGGAGATGGCAAGCTCACATACCGCCTTGCTGAAGCCATGCGGCATTCTCTTAATTTCGATGATACTTTTTACTTTCTAGACACTACTGATGAGATTGTTGATAAATACATGCAGGAAATGTTCAATCCGGATCCGTATGAATGTTTGTTCGACCAAGAGGAGGGACATGAAGATGTAATGATGCTTAGATCGACGGAAGAAGTACCATCTACCCCGGCGATCCTGAAGAAGGTGCTCAGAAAATGAAGAGGGCTAGGAGACACCACCGAAAACACTCCAAGGCTGTTGGAGACGTCCGTGAACGGAAGGAGTTGGATGAATCATTGCTAGGTGGTCCCAAGCCTGATAATACATCCTCTACTTTCAATAGATTGATGCTTTCAAGTCATG
Organism: Dioscorea cayenensis subsp. rotundata; assembly: GCF_009730915.1. Lineage (NCBI taxonomy): Eukaryota > Viridiplantae > Streptophyta > Magnoliopsida > Dioscoreales > Dioscoreaceae > Dioscorea > Dioscorea cayenensis. The sequence goes on along the minus strand of NC_052491.1, from coordinate 532,719 downwards.
GGTAAGCGGGCAACTGACACGGGTCCGAATATGCGTGTAAACCGCAAGTGCACGGGTGTCGAAGTAATAATTACCCCGGTGAGTGGGTAGTCGAATCCACAGGGAACAGGGCTACTAGTACTAACTTCTTCTCTGCTTTCTAACCTAATGATGAATGGAAAGGTGTGGTGATCTAATGTGCGAAGAAATGAATACCGGAGATGAATATGCAAGGGTTAAATGGATGGAGATCTCAATCAGTAAAATTCTACAGTCATGGAGAGAATCAAACACTAGACAAAACAATTAATGCTCTAGCAAGTTCTTATTAACATGGGACTTATTTATAAACAGAAAGAATAGGTAGTAGCTTCACACAACCTCTAAGGTAGCCCTTTCCCAAGATGCCTCCCGAGTGGCTTTCACACTTTCGAGGTGGTAGCTTTCACACATCCCATGAGATAGCTCTTTCTCTCATTAAGGCATAACAAGTATCCGACTTATGAGAGTAGCTACATACATCATGGGTGGTAGTTCTTTCCATACCCTATGTACAAACTACAAACAATTTCCATTTCTCTTTTTTTTTCTTTTTCTTTTTTTTTAATAGAAACTAGCACACTAAAGTCATAAACATAATGAACTAGAGTCTTCATAGGTCTAATGAGCGAGAAATGTGCAGAAAGAGCAATCGGACAAAAATATTCAATAAAATTTGATGAAAACTAGAGCATGATAAAATCCATGTTTATAACCTCCAAAAACTAAGAATTAAACTCTTAACCCTAAGGTGAACCTTCCTTTGCAACAAGAGCATGCTCATGAAAACACAAGTAAAAGTCATGTATAAGGTGAACCCTCCCCCACACTTAAGATGTACATTGTCCTCAATGTACGCATGCAAGCACAATAAAAATAATAACAATGGAAGCATAATGTGTGTGGGAATGCAATTAAAACAATACGACCATGTGACAACATCACATGATCATGTCTATGACTAAAACACCATCCACCTCACTCTCAAGGCCATCTGCACAGAATATAAGGGGTGCAGGTGGTGCCTCTGTAGCCTCAGCAGGCTCCTCATCGTCCCCAGATGACGACTCTACTAGTGCATATTCGCCCGAGCATGTACGTCGCACAATGTCCATCAAACAGAGAGTGGCCAAACCCAATGGTGCCGGAGTACTGAATCTCTCCTCGCCTCTGACCGAACGGATAAGACCCATCTTGAACATAAGACGAGTGATGTAGGGTCCTGCAAACAATGCTCCCAATCGCAAGTACTCACTCTGATGATGAAAGTAGTCGGCAACCACATATCCTAACTGGAGAGGGGCTCCATGGATCACGGAGTAGAGGTACAACAGATCTGTCCTGTGAAGTGAACCAGTACTATCCCCCCGACCTGTCACGAACCTGCTAAGAACAGCATGGATGTACTTGTGCACCGGTCGAGTAAGCAATGAAGCCTTAGACTGACCTGCGGAACACTGTCGACCACCACATAGATCATGGAAGACCTGGCCCGGAGTGAGATTAGAAGGATAATAGGTGAGGAGCTCAGTGTACTCGATAGTATCAGCGTAGGTCTGATCGTATAAACCGAGATATATCGAGAACTGGGTCAAAGACATCCTATGCGGCTGACTGAAAGCGCGGAAATGAATGTCATTGGAAACATCAAAACTGATATCAACTATCTCACGATCAAAAGAAAATGAGGCAAGAACTTCCAAGGTGATATCTCGCCTGACGAGCTTCTGAATGGATAATAATCATTCGCAACCCCCCACACTAACAAGTGCTCTGACCTCCTCAGCAAGACAAATGTCCTCTAGTGCATCCCAGTCGATAAAACGCGATTGTCCAATCTTCAGTTGCTGGAGATGCTCAAACCGCTACTGATGAACGGGGTCAAGAAATTCGATTATCGGTGGTGGGGTCGGCTCCCTATCATGGCGAGAACGTTTCTGGCCTAACCTCTTGGTCCGTGGTGCCATAATCTGCGAAGAAAGCACTTAAAAACATCAGTTCGGCATGAATACTGATAAAAGCGGGCAGCATGCGCAAGAACAGCTGAGCCGGGGAAAAAAACAAGGCCAGCGGTTTTTCCAGCCCCAGCGGTGTGTGGGAAAGCCACGCGCCCGCGTGTGCGCGTGCTTGGCTCGGCCGAGCAGCTGCGCGCCCAGCGGCCCGGCCCACGCGGTCGGCGTGGGCTGGGTCTGCTGCCTCGACCGCGGGCTCACGCGCCCGAGTGGCCCATCCACGCAGCCGCATGGCGTTGCGGACAATGTGCGTTCAGCCCACACGGTCGCGTTGGCAAGCCGCGCGACCGCATGGGCGCCGGACTCCCGAGTTTTCACCGGAGTTGGGCTCCTATGCTTCACAAAAATCATTCTCATACATTAAACAAGTGTCTAGCATGATTCCCTATGAGAACTATCATCAAAATACGAAGAAAACTCCATGAAAATGACCTTGAAAAACATGGAAAAGGGGAAAAGAGAGTGAAGGCTTATCGGAGCTAATCGGAGAAGAAAACTTGGTGTAAACTCCGGCAAATTACCTCTAATCCTCCAAAGACTTGAAAATAATTGGTTTTAGAGATTAAAAATTGAGTTTTCTAGGAGTGGAAGGTGGCAGATGAAAGTGTTCTTTGAAAATAGAAGATGATGAATAGTGCCCCTTCATATTTTTATAGGCACAAGGGGGTGTGGATTTTCCACACCCCCGCGTGGGTACTTTACACGACCGCATGAAAATTACATGCGGCCATGTGGACTGCAAAATTTCTGCAGACAGTCCATAGAGTGCCCGAAACTCCAAATTAATACCAATTTTTCAAGATTAAACATTAAATTCACCCTAAACCATGTTATTCACATAAACAACAATTCAAATCACCGAAAAAAATCCACGAAAACACCAGCGGTCAACAAAATTAATCAAGATACACACTCATGAATTTATTTCTGCAGAATTTAAATTTTGAGTTTAAAAACTAATTAAAAGCTTTGGTTGCTTCCCAAGAAGCGCTTGTTTAACATCATTTAGCTTGACGTACCTGTTTTTACCTCATGGTGGCTCATAAAGATGAAAAACCTCTTTCCTAGCAACCTCCACACATGATGGACAAAAATTCTTCATACTCAAGGAGAAGTTTTTTACTATGTTACCGAATGAGGGAGTGTCGCGCTCTTCCTTTGTGTGCTTGTCCTCAAGTGTGGTGGAATACTTTCGGTAGCGACGTCTCGACCTCTTGACTTGGTGAAAAATCTGTTTCAAAAATCCTCCTTGAGGTTGTTCATTAAGGACTTGTTTTGCACAATTGGTTGTGTCCTCCTCATCAATGTCCGGCCACACCTCATATGGATCTGGATTGAGAAATTCCTGCAGGTACTTATCAGAAATCTCATCATTGACATCAAAAAAATAACAAGTATCATCAAAGTCAAGAGAGTGCTTCATTGCTTTGGCGAGACGGTATGTGATCATTTCTTCTCTAATGCATAATGTCATCTCGCCTCCATCCATGTCAATGAGAGCTTTGGAGGTTCTCAAAAAGGGTCTTCCTAGAATTAATGGAACCTCCGCATCTTCATCGACATCTAAAACAACAAAATCTGGAGGAAAAATATACTTGTCAACCTTTACCAAAACATCTTCAATTATACCTCGAGGATGACGAACGGAGCGATCGGCCAGCTGTAAAGTCATGTGGGTTGGCCGTGGCTCTCCTAACCCCAATTTCTGAAACAAAGTGTATGGCATGACATTAATACTAGCTCCCGAATCGGCTAAAGCTTTTTCTTCCCCCAAACCTCCGATTGCACAAGGTATGATAAAGCATCCCGGATCTTTCATTTTGTTTGGCAGATTTTTCTGAAGCATTGCCGAACAATTCCCTTCTAACACCATAGCCACACTTTCCTCCATCTTCCTCTTGTTGGTCAAGAGGCCCTTCAAGAACTTTGCATAACGAGGCATTTGAGATAACGCCTCTACAAAGGGAATGTTAATGTGTAACTGTTTGAATAGATGCAGAAATTTCCTGTTTTGCGCATCAGCTTGGTCTTTCTTCAAACGTGCCGGATAAGGGATCCTTGGAGTATATGAAGGGAGTGACGCAGCTGGTCGCTTCTCATTATCTTGCACCTTATCATTTGGCAGTTTCTGAGGAAATTCACCAATCTTCCCAGTGGGGGTTTTAGCTTGAAGAATTTTAGAATTTTTCTCAGCAGTGAGCTCTTCTTGGAGTTCTCGACCACTTCTCAAAGTGATCGCCTTCACTTGCTCCCTTGGGTTAGTCTCTGTGTTACTTGGTAGGCTCCCTAAAGGTCTCTTCTCCAATGACTTTGCTATTTGTCCAACTTGATTCTCCAAATTATGTAAAGAAGCGGTATGATTGCGGAGTGTTGCTTCTATGTTTTGGAACCTTATGTCGGTTGATTGAATAAACTTTGATAAAACTCTTTCTAATTCTGAAACTCTCTCTGGAATCGAAGGTGTTTGCTGAAATCCGAGTGGGGCAGTGGTCTTTTGCTGTCCTTGATTGCCCCACGAGAGATTTGAGTGGTTTCTCCACCCTTGGTTGTAAGTGCTGCTATACGGATTACCTTGTCCTCTTACCGAATTGCCCACAAAATCTAGTTGTTCACTTGGGGCTGAAGTTGTAATCGAGATAGGGCAATCCGACGGCATATGTAAGCCCCCACAACCATCACAACTTGTGATTACGGCTAACCTTGATGAAGTCAAAGTGTCCAATTTCTTGGTCAGTGCTTCTACTTGGGATGCCAAGGATGTAACCGCGTCGATCTCATGGAGTCCGACCACTTTCTTCTTGTCTCTTACATTCCATTGGTAGCTATTCAAGCCCATTTCTTCAATTAACTGTCGGGCTTCTTCGGGAGTCTTGTTTCCCAATGTTCCTCTTGCGGCGGCATCAAGAAGTTGTTTGCTACTTGAGTTCAACCCATTGTAAAATGATTGAATAACCATCCACTCGGGGAACCCATGTTGTGGACACTTCCGCAAGAGGTCCTTGAATCATTCCCAAGTCTCAAATAAAGATTCAAGCTCTATTTGAAAAAAATGATGATATCTCATTGCGAAGTTTTGCCGATTTCCGCGGAGGAAAATACCTTGCAAGGAAAGCCTCGGCCATTTCGTTCCATGTTGTAATCAAGGCCATGTGCCTTTCCTGACCTGCATATAGATATTTACATGCCATCATGAGTAGGTCAGTGAATGGCCATGGTGATAGCACTGGTGTTCTTAGCCGACAGGAACTTCTGTACTTGTACTCGATGGTACAACGCGTACCGATTCACTTAGGACACATCATGGCAGAGTACATCATACATCAGGGGCATTATGCTAGACTGGGAACGATCTTTTCGGGCCCTTACATCACGAGATTAGTATTGGGCATGGGTCTCTTGGACGCGATTCGTGGGGCCGAGAAGATGAGTATACCTGCTCCCCTGAGCCTAGAGACGATGAGGTTGATGGGCATGGTGCGCAGGGTTCGGACAGGGGTTTTTGCTTTAGTGCTACCAACTCCAGAGATAGTCGAGGATGAGGGTGATGAAACCGGGGTACCTCAGCCCGCTCTTAAGCCTCAGCCAGCACCGATGGAGACCGAGGCACCTCCAGTGGCAGAGGAAGCACCCCCCCCATGCATATGTTTTCACCATCTCGAGCTCGTGATCGCTTTGAGAGGCTAGAGAGCACTTTGGGGGTGATACGGATAGAGGTCGTTTAGCTACGAGCAGAGATTTCAAAGATCAGGGCAGCACAGGCTGTTTAGTACACATAGTTCATGGCACGTTTTGACGTATTATAGCAGATCTTAGAGCGAGATGTCGCCTCCTCATTTGTCTTGCGACCAAGGACTTCTCAGCCCCCCTCGGCATCTCCTACACGTCCATCGCCTACCCCGGCACCGGTGGACCCACCATGTGCGTCTTCACTAGCAGCAGCACGGGAGCCCAAGGGTGACACCGAAATTTGAATTTACTTTATTTTACCTTTATGCACTTTATTTTTAGACTTGTTCACTCAGAAAGGATTCTCCTTCTGAGTTTATTTGTATTTTGCATCTCGAGTTGTATTCATTGCTTTATCTTTTATATACTCGAGTTATTTTTGTTTTATTGAGCTTCACTGAACCCCCTCGTGTATGTGTGCAGATGGTCTTGTCATCTTGGGAATTGAGACTTTGTCATGGGCACGACCAAAGTGCTTTGGCACTTGGCTATGTGAGCTTCACAACCCGTCGGAATATTACTCCCAAGGACTTAGATCCATCAAACGCGACACTAGGAGTCAGGGGAGTATTGTTTTGATTGCTTCTCCCACATATATTCTTCATTAATATATATTTTTGAGTGAGCTTTAAATATGTACATTGAGGACAATGTACAACTTAAGTGGGGGAGTTTCATAGTGCAAACATCCTTTTTATTGTTCTTGATTGATATACATGCTCACATAGCCAATGGCGGTTCACTTTAGTTACAATGATTGTATTATTGAGTTTAGGAGAAATTTTAACATTGAATGTTTTCATGCTCTAGTTCTTGCTTGAATTTCTAGGAATTTTTACCCGATTTACACTCAGTGCACTACTCACTCTTTAAACTCTATTGGAAACTCATGTTCGATGTTAAAAGGACTAGTTATAGTTGTTTCTTGTGTTAAATTCTGAAAAAAATACAAAATAAACAAAATAGTTTTATTGTTTATTTGTGCTTGTTAGGTAGAAAGAGCTACCACCTATGAAGTATGAAGCTACTCTCATAAGTCGGATACTAGCTATGTCCTAATGAGAGAAAGAGCTATCTCATAGGATGAGTGAAAGCTACTACGCCGGTAGAAAGAGCTACCACCTCAAAAGTGTGAAAGCCACCTTAGCGGCCGCTTTGGAAAGGGCTACCTTAGAGGATGTGTGAAGCTACTACCATCTTTGAAATTGTTGTCACTTTTGTAGATAAATAAGTCCCTTGTACTTAGAACTTTGAGGAGTATACCTTGGGTTGTTTTGAGTGAGTTCACACACATACACGATTTCGGGTTTGTTGTCCTTTTTGATTCAAGTTTTTAGCTAGAGCTTTGATTTTTTGAATTTAATGTTGAAATTTCCCTTACTTGTAGAATGCTCTCTCTGTACACTTTGGTGAACCTAAGGCCAAGCACTTTCCAATATTTTCCTTCATCTATGCACAGAATGTTTAATTTTTGGCTTAAGGACAAGCAAAAAGCTTAAGTGTGGGGGAGTTTGATAAGTGCTTAGTGTGATATGAATGCGAGCATTCTTTCCTTATGTTGAGCATTAATTTTCTCGGGTTTTTTTACACTAACATCTGTGTTTTTATGTTACTTTTTATGCGGTAGGGGTTGTGAGGCCCATTATGAAGGAAAAGAAGCCAATGTGGATCATAATGCACCGATTTTTTGGGGAAATCTTGCTAAAGTTCAAACGCGAAGACATAGGTCGGGTGTGAGATGCTAGAGTGTGTGCCAACCTCCTCGTATTCGAGTTGAGCACATCCATTTTGGAGGGCACAAGGGCAGTCACACTTGAGCATTCCAACTTATGCACATAGAACAAGAGCTCCACCAACTTGTCTATCATTGAAGAAGCAAGTGATCCACGATGTGAACGTGTGCCCGTTTGCGTCACCTCGATGAAAGTATGGACTCGGGAAGTATTTTAGGCCAGGTACTGTAGCGGAACAATGTAGTGAAAATACTGTAGCAGCACTATTCATAGTTGGCCGAGAAAACAAGAATTCAGAGAATCCACATGGGCGTGTGAAAAATCCACAGGCCCATGTGGTCGCCCGATTCAAGCACTATTTAAAGCTGATTCAGTCCCTATTTCAGCATTCTTTTCTCCATCTTTTCCCCAACATGAGAGAGGGTTTCTGATAAGTGTCTAAATGTAGGTGTTTTCATATATGTATCGTATGCACTTTGCATGTATTTTGTGAGGTTTGATGCCCGTTTCGCGCTTAATCGTCTATTATTTGCTTTGTAGGGCATATGGAAGCCATGGAGAACAAGAAGATATCATTTTGGCAATAAGAAGAAAAGCAGAATTTCATACTACCCCCATACTACCCGAGTATGGGGGCCGTATCTAGTATGTAGCGGATTGAGTTGGTGTTACGTCCAGATTTCCATACTACCCGAGTATCACGGGGCCGTATGGAGGCCGTATGCACCCGTCTGGAGCGAATCTAGGGTTTTACGTGTGCTATCGACCCCCCATCGACCCCTATCTGTCCCGTATGCCTCGGGGGTATATATACTCACTTTTAGGGCTGATTAAAGAACTTTTTTTGTTGGCCGACTTTTTGGGAGATCATTTGGGAGATTTTTGGGCGACCTTGGGGAGGAGAAGAAGGGCAAGAAAGCTAGAAGATCATTCAAGCCCAAGGTCCAAGGCTCTCAAGGCAAGAAGGCAACATCATTCAAAGGGAGATCGATCACGACTTGAAGGAAGGAGAACCCGCGGCTAGAGGAAGCGTCATTCGGCATTCCTTTGGCGGGGAAGCGTCATTCGGCATATTCTCGCCTCATCCTTCACCATTTCATCTAGGGAGTGTCATACTATGTCTTTGTTTCATGTTTTTGCTTGATTGTATGCTTTGTTATGAGATGATGACACACTAGACCCCCAAGGCCACGGGTGTTGGTGAACCTTGGGGGGGTTTTATCATGTATTTTGGATGATTACTTGTTAATTCTATGCTTGGGTATGTTTTGAGATCTAATCCATTGTTTTTCATGCTAAGTGTTACACCAAGGAGAAATCCGTAGCTCTTTTTATGAATGATGCATGTAGATGTGACTTGCTCGCATGTATTAGGTCATGAATGGATTAGAAGGGGATACTTGTATCATCACGGCGAGAAATCGGGTGTTTGGTAGCCCTCCATGTAGGTTTAATCCGAAGAAGAGTAGGTTTATTCCTAAGCGAGATTTCCTTGTACTTAATGCAATCGTAGGAATGTAGATTTGGAAGAAATTCCTATCTATGTTCAGTATGGGATTAGGGTTCAATCGCCCGAGAAATTGGGGTTGTTCTAATCTTGGAATCTCATGGTCCAATTTACCCTTGCATCTTTAAATCATCATCCATGTTGCATGATAACCCCTCAAGGGGATCCACATCCATAGGCCTTTGCACTTCATTGATTCTCTTGCTTGCTTATTGCTTGTTCTCTCTAATTTGCTAGCAAATCTTGTGTTTAGTTTTATTTGTATTTAGTAGAGTAAATCCATCACTTAAGATCTTAGGCTAGATAATAGCTCGAGAAGGAGTAATAGGAGATCCTTAGCCCCGTGGAATACGATCCTCGTGTCTTTGCACGAGGTATTACTTGGCGATCCCGTACACTTACGGGGAAGCGATCCGTTTCGGCTAGGGTTTTGAGAGATATTGGCTAAGGTTTTGGAGAGGTTCTACGGTGATAAGGCCCCTTGCGTATATCCCACAAGTGCATAGGTTTGCCGAAGTAATAATCCCGAGTGAGCGGGTATCGAATCAACAGGGAGTAGGGAATAAAAACACTTAATTTGCTTCTTAGCTATGTGAAAGATCAGTAGTGATAATTGTGACAATAATTCAATTCTCAAAAGTAAAAGCAACAAGTAAGAGTGTACGGGTAAAGGAGGAAATAAGGCAATCGATAGAGATGGGGTACTCAGACAATGCTCCACCTACGATAATTGTTTCAAGTGCAAGAACCCTCTATTATGCTTCCCAATTAATGCAATGGTGAGTCGTGGAAATGCTTAATTACATAGTGCTAAATCTAAGGTCAACTATGCCTAACTCTATACATATCCCGGAGGAGAGATTAGATAACCTCTCAATCTCGCACTCGCATAGACTTGCAATGAGCTCTAGCGATTCCAAGTGATAAATCTCTTCCTAATTATAGACCTAACCCTTTGGTCCAGGTAGAAGATCCCTAACCATAATCAAGCCCTAGATACTAAGATCACCTTAACGCTTTAGTCCATTGCACGTGCAACTAAGCCCCAGCGGAAGTTCATCCCTTAGACCATTCACTCTATTATGGCCACAAAGAACTCGAAGAACGGAGGTAGAATCTATCACATCGGAGGGGAAAGGGGACGCTCCTGTACCTCTTGACTCACCCTCTCAACCATCTCCAACCTAGCTTTGTCTAACGCTCGTGGTGTATCACTCACTCACAAGGTTACCAATGAGAACTCTCAACCGTAGTGTCACTCTAGGAGAAATGTTCATACAATCAAGCATTCAAGGTTGGAACTCACAATAAACATCAATTAATTGAAAGCATAATAAAGAGATTCAATGAAATAAATGCATACTAGGGTTAACAAATACCCAAGTACCCACTAGGGGTTTAGCTCTCCATGGAGCTAAGTACAATCAAAGAAATAGAATGTAAAGCAATGAATCCACAGAAAAACCCCCTCGATGGTCATGTCGATGGTCTTGTGGAGAGTCCTCTACTCGTCGTCCAAGGATTCCCTCGTCCGGTATAGGATACGCCTCGACGGAAGCTCCCCTACCAACCTTCTTCCTAAGGAATGACGATGTCGGAGTCATAGAACCTCTCCAAAATCCTAGCCAATACCCCTCAAAACCCTAGCCGAAGCCCTCTCTCAAGTTAGGGGGAAGATGGAGAAAAGAATACTGAAATCGGGGTTGAATCGGCTTTAAATAGGCATGTATAATTTCCACACGGGCATGTATAATTTCCACATGCTCGTGTGGATTCTCCGAATTCCTATTTTCTCGGCCAGGTGTGAACAGTGCTGCTACAGTATCGGCCTGAATAGCTTCCCGAATCCATACTTTCATCGGGGTAATGCAAACGGGCTCAAGTTCACGTCGTGGATCACTTGCTTCTTCAATGATAGACAAGTTGGTGGAGCTCTTGTTATATGTGCATACGTCGGAATGCTCGAGTGTGACTGCCCTTGTGCCCCTCCAAGTCGATGTGCAAATTAGAATATGAGGAGGTTGGTACACACTCTAGAATCTCACACCCGACCTATGTCTTCGCGTTTGAACCTTAGCAAGATTTCTCTAAAATCGGAGCATTGTGATCCATTGGCTTCGTTCCTTCATAATCGGCCTCACAACCCTACCTGTACGAAAGTAACATAAAAACACACATATTAGTGTAAAAACCCGAGAAAAGTAATGCTCAACATAAGGAATGAACGCTTCGCATTCATATCGACAAGCACTTATCATACGGCTCCGACATCGTCATTCCTTAGGAAGAAGGTTGGTAGGGGAGCTTCCATCGAGGCATATCCTATACCGAACGAGGGAATCCTTAGACGACGAGTAGAGGACTTTCCACAAGACCATCGACACGACTATCGAGGGGGTTTCTCTATGTATTCATTGCTTTTACATTCTATTTCTTTGATTGTACTTAGCTCCATGGAGAGCTAAACCCCTAGTGGGTACTTGGGTATTTGTGAATCCTGGGATGTATTTGTTTAATTGAATCTCTTTATTATGCTTTCAATAAATTGATGTTTGTTGTGAGTTCCAACCTTGAATGCTTGATTGTATGGACATTTCCCCTAGAGTGACACTAAGGTTGAGAGTTCTTGTTGGTAATCTTGTGAGTGAGTGACACACCACGAGCGTTAGACAAAGCTAGCTTGGAGAGGGTTGAGAGGGTGAGTCGAGAGGTACAGGAGTGTCTGCTTTCCCCTCCGGTGTGATAGATTTTACCTCCGTTCCTCGAGTTCTTTGTTGCCATAATAGAGTGAATGGTCGCAGGGATGACCCACCGCTGGGGCTTAGTTGCGCGTGCAACGGAGTGAAGCGTTCAGGTAATCTTAGTATCTAGGGCTTAATTGTGGTTACGGACCTTCCACCTGGACCAAAGGGTTAGGTCTATAATTAGGAAGAGATTTATCACTTGGAATCCCTAGAGCTCATTATAACTTTATTCGAGTGCGACGTTGAGAGGTTATCTAACCTCTCCTCTAGGACATGTATAGAGTTAAGCATAGTTGACCTTAGATTTGGGACTACATATTTAAGGATTTCCACGACTCACCATTGCATTTATTAGGAAGCATAATAGAGGGTTCTTGCACTTGAAACAATTGTCCTAAGCGCAGCATTATCCGAGTACCCCATCTTTATTGATTGCCTTACCTCCTCCTTTACTCGTGCTCTCTTACTTATTGTTTTTACTTTTGAGAATTGAATCATTGTCACACATATCACTATTGATCTTTCACATAACTAAGAAGCGGATTAAGTGTTTTTATTCCCTACTCCCTGTGGATTTGATACCCGCTCATCCGGGATTATTACTTCGACAAACCCGTGCACTTGCGGGATATACGCAAGGGGACCTTGTCAACAGTATTTTTGCTACAGTACTGCTACAGTGAAGTTGCTACAATACTATTCCTACAGTATTTTTCACAAAACGTGATCTGAACACTCTTCTCTTGAGGTCACATGTCCGGGCACACGACCATGTGGTAGTGACAAGGTCCCCTTGCGTATATACCGCAAGTGCACGGGTTTTTCGATGTAATAATCCCGGGTGAGCGGGTATCGAATCCACAGGGAGTAGGGAATAAAAATACTTAATTCGATTCTTAGCTATGTGAAAGATCAAGGATAAGGAGTGTGATAATGATTCAATTCTCAACAAGAAAGAGAGCAAAAGTAAGAAGGAGGGTAAGACAATCGTTAGAGATGGGGTACCCGGATAATGCTCCGCCTAGGATAATTGTTTCAAGTGCAAGAACCCTCTATTATGCTTCCTAATCAATGCAATGGTGAGTCATGGAAATCCTTAATTACATAGTCCCAAATCTAAGGTCAACTATGCCTAACTCTATAAATGTCCCGGAGGAGAAATCGAATAATCTCAACACCTACGCTACGCATAGAGTTGCGATGAGCTCTAGGGATTCCAAGTGATAAATCACTTCCCTAATTATAGACCCTAACCCTTTGGTCCAGGGTGAAAGGTTCCTAACCACAATTGAGCCCCTAGATACTAAGATCACCTCAACACTTCACTCCGTTGCACGTGCAACTAAGCCCCGATGGAAGTTCATCCCTTAGACCATTCACTCTATTATGGCCGCAAAGAACTCGAGGAACGGAGATAGAATCTATCACACCGGAAGGAAAAGGGGACTCTCCTGTACCTCTCGACTCACCCTCTCAACCCTCTCCAACCTAGCTTTGTCTAACGCTCGTGCTGTATCACTCACTCACAAGGTTACCAACAAGAACTCTCAACCCTAGTGTCACTCTAGGAGAAATGTTCATACAATGAAGCATTCAAGGTTGGAACTCACAATAAACATCAATTTATTGAAAGCATAATAAAAGAGGTTCAAACAAACAAATACATCCTAGGGTTCACAATACCCAAGTACCCACTAGGGGTTTAGCTCTCCATGGAGCTAATTACAATCAAAGAAATAGAATGTAAAAGCAATGAATCCATAAAGAAACCCACTCGATGGTTGTGTCGATGGTCTTGTGGAGAGTCATGTACTCGTCACAAGGAATCCTTTGTCCGGCCTAGGATACACCTTGCCGGATCGGTACCAACGAAAGCTCTCCCAATAACCTTCTTCCAAACGACGCGCGATGTTGGAGCCATAAAACCTCTCCAAAAACCTAGCCAATACCCCTCAAAACTCTAGCCGAAGCCCTCTCGCAAGTTGGGGAAAAGATGGAGAAAAGAATACCAAAATCGAGGCTGAATCGGCTTTAAATAGGGCTGGAACCGGGCGACTACACGGGTGTGGATGCTCCACACGCCCGTGCGGAATTTCCACATGGGCGTGACTGCCTTTGTGCCCCTCCAAATGGATGTGCCAACTTGAATACGAGGAGGTTGGCACACACTCTAGCATCTCACATCGACCTATGTCTTCGCGTTTGAGCCTTAGCAAGATTTTATCCAAAATCGGTGCATTGTGATCCACATTGGCCTATTTCCTTCATACTCAGCCTCACAACCCTACCTGCATAAAAGTAACATAAAAAACACACATATTAGTGTAAAAACCTGAGAAAAGTAATGCTCAACATAAGGAATGAATGCTTCGCATTCATATCACACAAGCACTTATCAAACTCCCCCACACTTAAGCCTTTGCTTGTCCTCAAGCAAAAATTAAAAATGTTATGTGCATCAATGAAGAAGATATTTGAAGTGCTTGGCCTTAGGTTCACCAAAGTATACAATGAGAGCATTCTACAAGTAAAGGAAATTTCAACACTAAATACGAAAAATCAATGCTCTAGCTAAAAACTTGAAACAAAAAGGAAACAAAAACCGAAATCGTGTACGTGTGTGAACTCACTCAAAAACAACTCAAGGTATACTCCTCAAAGTTCTAAGTACAAGGGACTTATTTATCTACAAAAGTGACAACAATTTCAAAGATGGTAGTAGCTTCACACATCCTCTATGGTAGCTGACACGTCCGAATATGCGTGTAAACCGCAAGTGTACGGGTGTCGAAGTAATAATTACCCCGGTGAGTGGGTAGTCGAATCCACGGGAGCGGAAGTATTAGTAATAACCACTTCTCAATTATCTAGTCGGAATCAATTAATATGATGAAGTGAACTAATTGCAAAGCAAAAGCAAACGAGTATGCAAGAAATAAAGTAGAAGAGTCTCAATCACTAAGGATGAGGTATTCGGGCAATGATCCCCCTAAGATCTTCCTTGAAGCTCAAGATTCACTAAATGCTCTACAATCGAGTCTAATGAGTCGAGGTAATCCAACGATAACCAATCCTTGTCTCCAAGCAAAAGGCACTAGTCCCCTACAAGGTCCCGGTGGAGAAATCGACCAATCTCAACACCTCACACCCTATATGACCGCATTATGCTATAAGGAAACCTAAGAGTGAAACCGATTCCTATATGTAGATCCAACCCTAATTCTCGTGAAGGATCCTAACCCCCTACAAGGTCCCGCGGAGAAATCGAGCAATCTCACACCTCACACCAAATATGGTTGCAAAGAGAATATGGAATACGGAGATAGGAAACACTCAATCGAAGGGGAAAGAGGACACTCCTCCATCTCAAGGCTCACCCTCTCAACCCTCTTTAATCTTGGAAATCTAACTCTAATGGAAACCTCTCACATCAAAGTATTAAATCATGCAATGTAAATCAACCACAAGGATTAACAACACTAGCAAGCAATTAAATCACAAGATTAAAACTCAAGACAACTCGGATTAACTAGAAGCATTAAGAGAATCAATTCAAAATATAAATCTTAGGGTTCACATGCCCAAATACCCACTAGGGTTTAGCCCTCCATGGGCCTAGTTACAAAACAATAATGGATACAATGAAAAGCAATAAAACCCATAGAGAAAACCCCCTCGAATTCGGGCGGATTGGCCTTGATTGGTAGTTCTACGTCTTGAAGGGTTCCTCTCCGAAGCTAGGTCGCCAATGGCTCCCCAAGATGCTATGACGTCGAAGGAACCTATCAAAGTTGGTGAAGAACTCCTTCTCAATTGGCGAAGACCTTCTCCTCAAACCCTAGCCGTCTCTCTCTCAATGTCTATGCTCAAAGCTCCGCAAAAAGTCCCTTTAGAATCGGCCAAAAGGTGTATTTATAGCCTCACAACGCGTCTGTCACGTGCCCCCACGCGCCCGCGTGGATTTTCCACGCGCCCGCGTGGGCTGCAGGAATTTCCACGCGGTCGCGCGGAATTTCCGCGCGGGCGCGTGAACAGTAAATCTGCTACAGCACTTTCGCTACATTGATTTTGCTACAGTGATTTCCACAAACGCGATGATAAACAATCTCCTCTTAAGGCCACACGATCGGGCACACGATCATATGGTAGGCTATACGGATTTTCCTTCATCAATGCGTCTTGAATGGTCTTGAAATCTTTACAAAGAGGAGGAATGTGGAGACATGGCTGCCTTTGTGCCCTTCCATTAATAACTTGGCTTGCAAAACTATGGAAGTTGGCACACATCTCCTCATAAACGAACTCCTCTTGTGTCTTCCAACTTGATTTGTACAAGAACTCCCAATATTATGCCATGATAGCCTATCTTCGCTCCCTTTTGAAATCCTAATGCCTTCACAACCTATATGCATAAAAAGAACACCCAATACATGAAATGAGACATAAACCCGAATAAAATATGATGCTCAATGTATGTAAAACATGCATAAAAACATGTTCACTCAAGCACTTATCAAACTCCCCCACACTTAAGCCTTTGCTTGCCCTCAAGCAAAATTAAACATTAAACTCATAGAAAGAAAAGAGAAGTGCTTGGCCTTAGGTTCACCAAGAGGGTACAAGAATGAAATTCTAAAGTTATGGAGAAAATAAAACACTAAACAAAAACAATCAATGTTGTAGCAAACAATCCAATCAAAAATGAATATGATAAAATCCGAATGCGTGTGTGTGTGAAAAGCTCAACTCATGTCAACACTATGTCCACTACTAAGTTTTTATTAAAACGGGACTTATTTATGAACAAAAAGAAAAAATAGTAGCTTCACACAATCCTCTAAGGTAGCCCTTTCCCAAGATGCCTCCCGAGTGGCTTTCACACTTTCGAGGTGGTAGCTCTTTCTACTAAGGGTGGTAGCTTTCACACATCCCATGAGATAGCTCTTTCTCTCAATAGGGCATAACAAGTATCCGACTTATGAGAGTAGCTACATACATCATGAGTGGCGACTCTTTCCACCCCTATGTACAAGCAACAAACAATTTCCAAAAATCAATTTTTTTCTGAATTTTTTTCTGTTTTGATGAGACTAGCACACTAAAATCCCAAACATAATGAACTAGAGTATTCATAGGTCTAATGAGTGAGAAAAGTGCACAAAGAGCAAACAGACAAAAATATTCAAGAAAATTGGATGGAAACTAGAGCATGATAAAATCTAATGTTCACAACCTCCAAAAACTAAGAATTAAACTCTTAACCCTAAGGTGAACCATCATTAGCAACAAGAGCATGCTCATGAAAACACAAGTATAAGTCATGTATAAAGTGAACCCTCCCCCACACTTAAGATGTACACATGTAAGCACAATAAAATAGTATCAATGAAAGCAACATGTGTGCGGAATGCAATTAAAACAATACTCCCACGAATTCCTCATGGACATTTGGTGAAGTCTATCTCAAGGCGCGTTACAGCAGTTGTAGAAGCTCACCTGACCATGGAATAAAGCACATGATCGTGTCTATGACTAAAACATCAACAACATCACTCTCAAGGCCAGCGCACGCGAATACAAGGGGTTCGATAAAAGCTCAATAAAATAGAAAAAGGGAATACGAATGCAAACAAATAACAAAACGAAAGCATAAAGATAACTCTCAGAAGGTGAAACCTTTACGAGCACAAAAAATCCACAAACTAAAAGATGAAACACATAAAAACATAAAAATGCAAAAATAAAAAGTCTCATAGGTGTGACGCCTCAGCGTCGGCATGCGGAGGCTGGTGCTAGTCTTTGGCGGGACGCTGAGTACAGAGCGGATGAGACCTCCTCGTCGAGATCTGCTTGAATACGATCAAGTCGCTCGGAATCCGCACTGGTTCTCCAAGATGGTAGCAGCGGCAGCCTCGAGTCGAGCCCGGGCGCTCGTGTACTCGAGAGGTAGATGACTCTGGATCGGTGGATGCTATCGGCGCCGCCTCGGTGATCACAGGGTGCATTGCGGATGGTGCCTCGCGTGGCCTCGGCGAGGCTCCTCGTCGTCCTCGGATGGCGACTCCACTGAGTGCGTATCCACACGAGCCATGACGTCTCACGATGCCCATCAAAGCGGAGAGTAACCAAACCCAATGGTGCCAGCTCATCGACCCTCTCCTCGCCTCGATCGGCGGATCGGGGCGCATCTTGAACATAAGGCGAGTGATGTAGGGTCCCATGAACAATGCTCCCAAGCGCAGTACTCACTCGATGGCGAAAGTAATCGGCGACCACATATCCTAGGTGGAGAGGGACTCCATGGACCATGGGTGGAGAGTACAAAAGATACATCTGCAAAAGTGAACCCGATTACCATCTCCCCGACAGCATCGTGCCGGGTGAAGCTGCGTGAATGTACACATGCGCCCGGTCGAGTGAGGCAAGAGGCCTTCGGTCGGCACGGAGAAAAATAACTGCACCGCGCCAAATCATGGAAAACTGGCCCGGAGTGAGATCATGAGGGTGATCGGTGAGGGAGGCTGTGTGTACTCGATAGTATCAGTATAGTCCGGATCGTATAACCCTAGATATATCGAGAACTGTGTCAAAGACATCCCATGCGGCTGACCAAAGGCTCGGAAACAAATGGCATCCTCCGTGTCAAAACTAGTATCAACTGCATCACGATCGAAGGAAAACGAGGCAAGAACCTCCAAAGGTGGTATCTCGTCGACGGGCTCTCGAATAGCAACAATCGGTCCCAACCTCCCACACTAACTAGCTCTCGACCTCTTGACCAAGACCAATATCCTCTAGTGCGTCCCGGTCAATAAATCGTGATTTGTCCAATCTTGAGATTACAGGCAGCTCGAGCAGTTCAGCGATGAGCGGGGTCGGGGAAGTCCCATCTGCGGTGGTGGGGTTGGCTCCCTGTCATGGCGAGGACGTTTACGAGCCAATCTCTTGATCAGCGGTGCCATGTCTGCGAGCGTGTAAAAAACATCGATTCGGCATGTATACGATGTAAACAAGGCACAGCGCGAGGGCGTGGCCGGATGGAAAAGCAGGGCCATTTGGCCTCAGCGACCCCAGCGCCCGCGTGGCGCGTGCTAACTCGGCGAGTGGCGCGCACCGGCGTGGTCGAGCCACCGCAGGCGCGCGAGCTGCGGGTCGCGGCCCGGCGTGCCGCGCCAGCAGCCAGCGCCGCCGAGCGCGTGGGCGGCCATGGCGCGCGGCCGGCCAGGCTGCCCGCGCGCGCTGGGCGGGCCAGCGGGCGCGTGGCGCGTGCGGCGCTGCGGCAGTCCCGACAGCGCGCCAGCGCGACGCAGCAGCGTGGGCGTGGCGGCTGGTGGCGTGGCCCGGCCCGAGTCAGCGCCCCGCGCGCCCGGCCAGGCGCGCGTGGCTGGGGCGCGTCTCGGCCAAAGGGGCCACGCGGTCGGCGTGGCCCCTACGGCTGCGGCCCGGCCCTGCAGAGCCGCGTGGGCGAGGCCACGCACGCCAGCGTGGGAACCCGACTCGGCGATTTCGCGGGTTGGGCTCCTCGCCTCACATAATCATTCTCAAGCATTCATTAGGTGTCTAACATGATTTCCTATGAAAAATAGCAAACAAATACCATGAAAACTCCATGAAAATGACCTTGAAGAACATGGAAAGGGTGGGAGAAAGTGAGAGCTTACCGGAGCAAATTGGAGAAGAAAAATCGGTGCAAACTCCGGCAAATCACTTCTAATCCCCAAGGAATTGAAAACAAATGGTTTTAGAGATCAAAACTTGAGTTTTATAGGAGTGAAAAAGTGGAAGATGAAAGGGTTCTTTAAAATGGAAGATGATGAATAGTGCCCCTTCACATTCTTATAAGCACATGGGGGTGTGGATTTGCCACTCCCCCAGCGTGGATCTGTATGCGACCAGCGTGGAAATTCCATGCGACAGCGTGAATCTGCAGAAATTCTGCGAGCAGGTCCACTAAGGGCCCAAAACTACAAATTGACACCAACTGTTCAACATTTAACATTGGAAACACCCTAAACCATGTCATACACATGAAAAATAATGCATATCACCGAAAAATTTCATGAAAACACCAGCAAACAACAAAAATTGATCAAGGCACACACTCATGAAATTATTACTGCAGGAATTAAATTTCAAGTCTAAAAAAAAACTAACTAAAAACTTGGGTTGCCTCCCAAGAAGCGCTTGTTTAACGTCACTAAGCTTGACGTACCTATCCTTACCTCATGGTGGATCATAAAGATGGAAAACCTCTTTATTAGCATCTTGCACCTCTCCTTCAAAGTAAGGTTTTAACCTATGTCCGTTTACCTTGAAGGTTCCCTTCTCCGGGTGAGTGATTTCGATTGCGCCGTGTTGAAATACTTGAGTGACCTCAAATGGTCCTGACCACCTTGACTTTAGTTTCCCCGGGAATAACTTCAATCGAGAATTGAAGAGTAACACTCGATCACCTACTTTGAAGTCCTTGTGCGATCTAATGTGCTTGTCATGCCATAGGCGTATCCTTTCTTTGTAGATTCGTGCATTTTTCATTAAGCTCTCAAAGCGCCATTCATCTAACTCATTCAATTGCAACTTTCTTTGGTCACCAGCCCAGGGAAAGGTTGAAATTCATTGCTTTAATTGCCCAATATGCCTTGTGCTCAAGTTCTACCCGGTAGATGGCACGCTTTCCCATAGACTAAGTTATATGGTGTGGTCCCCACCAGGGTTTTTGTATGCTTGTCCGGTATGCCCACAGCGTGTCATCTAATCTTTCCGACCAATCCTTCCGACTGTGCTCCACCGACTTGGACAAAATTCTCTTCAACTCTCTATTGGTTACCTCTACATGTCCACTTGTTTGCGGATGATACGGAGTAGCAAGACGATGGTTCACTCCATATCTTTTCAGAATTTTCTCAAGTTGTGCATTGCAAAAGTGAGTCCCTTGATCACTTATGATGATCCTAGGTGTCCCGAACCGAGTGAACAATTTCTTGAGGAATTTGACTACCGTTCTAGCATCATTTGTAGGGAGAGCTTGAGCCTCAACCCACTTAGACACATAGTCCACGGCGACCAAGATATAACGATTCCCATTGGAGCTAGGGAATGGCCCCATAAAGTCGATACCCCACACATCAAAAACCTCACAAAACTGCATTGGATTTTGCGGCATCTCATCACGTTTAGACAAATTCCCTGCTCTTTGGCAACTATCACAACATTGTACAAATTGTCTTGCATCTTGAAATAACGTTGGCCAATAAAAACCAGCTGCCAGGACCTTTTCGGCCGTCCTCCCTGAAGCATAATGACCGCCCACCGGTCCCGAGTGACAATGAGCTAAAATATCCCATCCTTCTTTTTGTGAGACACATCTTCGCACGATATGGTCTGCGCACATCCTGAAAAGATAAGGATCCTCCCAAGAAAAATGCTTCAAGTCGGCAAAGAATTTCTTCCTTTGTTGAAAAGAAAATCCTCTAGGTAGAACTTTCCCCGATAAATAATTGGCGAAATCGGCGAACCACGGGGTATCAACTTCTGAAATTTCCTGCAGATTATACAAATGCTCCTCAGGAAATGCATCATTAATGTCAGTCTTCCATGACCCTTCTTCTTCTACACCTTCAAGTCGAGAAAGGTGATCTGCAGCCACATTTTCAGCCCCTTTCTTGTCCCTAATCTCAACATCAAATTCCTGCGGTAACAATACCCTAGCGAATCGAGCCTTGGCTTCGCATCAAATTTGTTCATTAGATAACATAGCGCTGAATGGTCTGTAAAGACAACCACTTGTAAAAGAATGAGGTATGACCTAAATTTGTCAAATGCAAAAACTACGACCAACAATTCCTTCTCCGTGGTTGTGTAGTTCTCTTGGGCACTTGTCAAACTCTTGCTCGCATAATAAATGGGCTGAAAATGTTTATCTTTTCTTTGGCCTAGAACAGCCCCCTACGGCTTGATCACTAGCATCACACATAAGTTCAAAGGGAAGGTTCCAATCGGTGAGATAAGGATTGGTGCTTGTACTGAATTTTTCTTTTTAAAATGTTGAAGGCAAGCAAACAAGCATCATTAAACTCAAATGGGACATCTTTTCCAACAACTTGGTAAACGGCTGAGCTATTTTCGAAAAATCTTTGATGAATCGACGGTAGAAACCTGCATGGCCCAAGAAACTCCCTAATTGCCTTGACATTAGTTGGAGGAGGTAGTTTTTTCGATGGTTTTCGATTTTTTTGCCCGATCAACTTCAATTCCTTGGCTAGAAATTTTTATGACCAAGAACAATTCCCTCTTGGACCATGAAGTGGCATTTCTCCCAATTCAGAGCCAAATTACGTCTCTTCACACCGCATAAGCACCTTCTCAAGATTTTTTTCAAGCATGTCTCGAAAAGAATTTCTGAATACCGAAAAAAATCATCCATGAAAACCTCCATTACATCTTCTATCAAGTCAGTCAAAAAAATAGCCGTCATACATCTTTGGAAGGTAGCGGGAGCGTTACAATGTCCGAATGGCATTAGTCTATAAAGCAAAAAGTACCAAAAAGGACATGTAAAGGTTGTTTTTCTCTTGATCCTCGAGGGGCAATTGGAATTTGGAAATATCCCGACATACCATCTAGAAAACAATAGAATTTTTGGCCAGCTAATCGTTCTAACATTTGATCAATGAATGGCAATGGAAAGTGATCCTTCCTTGTGGCATCATTCAATCTCCGATAATCAATGCAAACTCGCCACCCCGTCAACATTCTTGTCGGAATTAATTCATTTTGCTCATTTTTTTAACCACCGTCATGCCACCCTTCTTTGGTACCACTTGTGTTGGGCTCACCCAAGCACTATCCGAAATGGGATAAATAATTCCTGCGTCTAGAAGTTTCAAAACCTCCGCTTTTACCACCTCTTTCATATTCGGGTTTAGTCTTCGTTGAGGTTGAATCACGGTTTTGTAATTATCTTCCATCAAAATCTTGTGAGTGCAAAAAGGAAGGATTTATTCCCTTGATATCTGAGATTTTTCCAAGCTATGGCTGTTTTTGTGCAACTTCAACATGGTGACAAGTTTCTCTTTTTTGCTCGGCGAAAGATTTGAAGCAATGATCACCGGCAACTTTGACCCATCAGCGAGGAATGCATACTCCAAATGTTCGGTAATGTTTTCGAGCTCTAACTCGGGGGTTCTTCCACCAGATCAGTCGACCGCTTTGCTTGTTTCCGATCGATTTCTTCAAACCCTTGCGAGGTGTCTTCGACTCCTTCCTCAATTACCTCCTGCACTAGCTCACTTACACCAAGGTCCCCCAAAACATCTTCATCATTCACTCCGTCATCCAAACTACAAACCTTAATTGACGATATTGATTCAACACAACCGATGGTCTCATCTCCATCACTTGTCTCGGATTCAGGCCCAATTGACCCAGCTGCAACTTCCCTTGAAATAGATATGGAGACTTCTACTAGTTTATTTTCAGCTCCATTCTTAAAAGACATAAGTGCAGACTTGTCGAAGTCTTCTAACAGGCTCGACAATTCAGCCCCTTGATAAGAGATTCCATGTCCTTGAACTATCTCCTGCAGTTCGGCTGTCCTGAACCCCAAAACCTCATTATATAGCTTGCTCGAGTCTAGGTACGCTACAACTTGTTCTATCTTTTTCTCATTAGATGCCATTTGCCCCTTTATTGTCTCCATTAGCAATGCTTCGTCAAACATTGTCCTGAAATATAAAGAAAAAAAAACAGGAATCACTGTTCACTTAATAAGGAGAAAGAAACAAGGGTACAAAATAACGAGAAATGCGGAAGAGAGAAGTGTGAGATAGAAAAGCAAAAGAAAAATGTGAATGACTAAAGTAATCAAGTCCTAGTGTTCCTAATATCCCGTTCCCCGGCAATGGCGCCAAAAACTTGACACGTCCGAATATGCGTGTAAACCGCAAGTGTACGGTGTCGAAGTAATAATTACCCCGGTGAGTGGGTAGTCGAATCCACAGGGAACGGAAGTATTAGTAATAACCACTTCTCAATTATCTAGTCGGAATCAATTAATATGATGAAGTGAACTAATTGCAAGCAAAGCAAACGAGTATGCAAGAAATAAAGTAGAAGAGTCTCAATCACTAAGGATGAGGTATTCGGGCAATGATCCCCCTAAGATCTTCCTTGAAGCTCAAGATTCACTAAATGCTCTATAATCGAGTCTAATGAGTCGAGGTAATCCAATGACAACCAATCCTTGTCTCCAAGCAAAAGGCACTAGTCCCCTACAAGGTCCCGGTGGAGAAATCGACCAATCTCAACACCTCACACCCTATATGACCGCATTATGCTATAAGGAAACCTAAGAGTGAAACCGATTCCCTAAATGTAGATCCAACCCTAATTCTCGTGCGAAGGATCCTAACCCCCTACAAGGTCCCGGCGGAGAAATCGAGCAATCTCACGCCTCACACCAAATATGGTTGCAAAGAGAATATGGAATACGGAGATAGGAAACACTCAATCGAAGGGGAAAGGGGACACTCCTCCATCTCAAGGCTCACCCTCTCAACCCTCTTTAATCTTGGAAATCTAACTCTAATGGAAACCTCTCACATCAAAGTATTAAATCATGCAATGTAAATCAACCACAAGGATTAACAACACTAGCAAGCAATTAAATCACAAGATTAAAACTCAAGACAACTCGGATTAACTAGAAGCATTAAGAGAATCAATTCAAAATATAAATCTTAGGGTTCACATGCCCAAATACCCACTAGGGTTTAGCCCTCCATGGGCACCGTAATTGCTCTCGATGAATTACATTACAGAGACTTTTCCGCTACAGTGATTTCCACAAACGCGATGATAAACAATCTCCTCTTAAGGCCACACGATCGGGCACACGATCATATGGTAGGCTATACGGCTTTTCCTTCATCAATGCGTCTTGAAAGGTCTTGAAATCTTTACAAAGAGGAGGAATGTGGAGACATGGCTGCCTTTGTGCCCTTCCATTAATAACTTGGCTTGCAAAACTATGGAAGTTGGCACACATCTCCTCATAAACGAACTCCTCTTGTGTCTTCCAACTTGATTTGTACAAGAACTCCCAATATTATGCCATGATAGCCTATCTTCGCTCCCTTTTGAAATCCTAATGCCTTCACAACCTATATGCATAAAAGAACACCCAATACACGAAATGAGACATAAACCGAATAAAATATGATGCTCAATGTATGTAAAACATGCATAAAAACATGTTCACTCAAGCACTTATCAGTAGCCCTTTCCAAAGCGGCCGTTAAGGTGGCTTTCACACTTTCGAGGTGGTGGCTCTTTATACCAGAGTGGTAGCTTTCACTCATCCTATGAGATAGCTCTTTCTCTCATTAGGGCATAGCTAGTATCTGACTTATGAGAGTAGCTTCATACTACATAGGTGGTAGCTCTTTCCACCCTACAAGCACAAATAAACAATAAAACTATTTTGTTCTTTCTTTTCATTTTCCAATTTTTTTTTTTTTAGAATTTAGCACGAGAAAATAAACCTAACTAGTCCCTTTAATATCGAACATGAGTTTCTAAAAGAGTTCAAAGAGTTAGTAGTGCACTAAGTATAAATCAGGCAAAAATTTCTTGAAATTCAAGAAAGAACTAGAGCATGAAAACATTCAATGTTAGAAATTCTCCTAAACTCAAGAATACAATCATTGCAACTAAGGTGAACCGCCATTGGCTATGTGAGCATATATCAATCAAGAACAATAGAAAAGATGTGTGCACTATGAAACTCTTCCCCACACTTAAGTTATACATTGTCACCAATGTACACATTCAAGCTCACTCAAAATATAAATCATTCAAAAGCAAATGTGGGAGAAGCAATCAAAGCAATACTCCCCTGACTCCTAGTGTGACATTTGATAAAGCTAGTTCGTTGGGAGTAGGGTTCCAACGGGTTGTGAAGCTCACACGGCCAAGTACCTCAGTACCTTGGCCGTGCCCATGACTAAGTCTCAATTCCCAAGAAGACAAGACCATCTGCACGCATACACGAGGGGGTTCAGTGAAGCTCAATAAAGTCAAAATAAATCGAGTGTATATAAAAGATAAAGCAATGAATACAACTCGATGATGCAAAATGAAAAGAAACTCAGAAGGAGAATCCTTTCTGAGTGAAAAAGTCAAAAAATAGGAAAAATAAAATAAAATGCAAGAAACTAAAGGAAGGGAAAATCAAGTGTCAGTGTCGCTCTCATGCGCCGGTACTGCTGCAGCTGCTGGTGAAGCACATAGTGGGTCTACCGGTGCCGGGGTAGTGGATTGAGGTGTTAGAGGAACAAAGGGGGCCGAAGGAGTCCTCGGCCATAATAAAATGATGAGGCGACGTCTCGCTCTAAAATCTGCTGTAACACGTCGAAACGCGCCATGAACTCTGTGTACTAAGTAGCCTGCGTAGCCCTAATCTCGGCAATTTCTGCTTGAGCCTCAGCCACCTCTGCCCGTATCACTCCTAAAGCGCTCTCGAGCCTTTCAAAACGATAATGGGCTCGAGATGGTGGAAACGTACGCACGGGGGGTGGTTCCTCTGCCACTGGAGGTGTCTTGGTCTCCATCAGTGCTGGTTGGGGCTCGGGAGCGGGTTGAGATGCCCCAGCTTCATCCTCGAATGGTATGTTCAGCACATAAACACCATTTGAATATTTACGGACTAACCCCATGAGCCTCATTATCTCTAACCCAAGGGGTGCTGGTATTATCGCTTTCTCGGTTCCGCTGATTTTGTCTCTCAGACCCATCCCCACAATGAGTCTGGTAATATATGGACCTGAGAAGATGATGCCCAATCTGGAATATTATCCTTGATGCTTCAGATACTCCGCTAAAATATGCCCCAGATGGACTGGTTAGTTTCGAACTATGGAGTACAAGTACAGAAGCTCTTGCTTGTTGATGACTCCCGTGCTATCACCGCGACCATTCACTGACCTGCTCATGATGGTGTGAAGATATCTGTAACTAGGTCAAGATAAACATGAGGCCTTAGACACTCCTGGTTCATATTGCCCCTTTCCACATAGTAATGTATACGCCTCAATGGGAGATAGACCCGACATGTCAATTAGAAGATTCTCATACTCTTCAGTTTCAGTATACTCTTCATCATATAGACCAAGTCTAGTGGAAAACAGTGTGACACTCATACTATGATGTTGCCCATGAGCATAAGAGCGGTCGAACTCAAACGAAGCAAGTACCTCCAAAGTGAGTGCTCGGATAGCAGGATCATGAATATTCAATAACTTGTGCCAATTACCGACCAATAATAATTTCTCGACATCGTCAGCCATGTCATCCGGTAGCTGTACCTTTCTAATTAACCCAACATCCGGGATTCGCATTTGACCAAACTTAAGCTTCTCTAACCGCTCAAACCAAGCTTTATACGCAGGGAGTGTGAATTTCATGATTTCCGGCTCAGGGGCAAGCTTTCGAGGACGTTTGGCAACTGCTTTATTTGATTTGGTGGCCATGCCTACATGTATTAAAAAGAAAGCCAATCAGTTCCATTCAGACTACAGGAAGATAACAACACACGGCCGTGCGGAAATTCCACATGCCCGTGCACATCCACGGGGCGTGGAAAACGCACGGCCCTTATAGCCAATCTCCATGCCACACTCTCTATCTCAATTTCAGATCATCTTAAAGACAAATCATAACCATTTTAACAAGAAGACGGTGTGTATTATCCATTTCAATCATCGGTAATCAGTTTGATTCAAATGAAATCGAAGAAGAGAGGAAATTAAAGCCTACCAATGAGCTGAACCTAAACACCCTTACAATCCACACAATGTGCAATCAATCGACTCGAGGACGACAGTAGGAGGGGACGAGAATGTCGGAAAAATGCTCTTTGGGTGGCTTAGGGTTGTTTGAGGAGAAAGGTGTGACTGTTGTAATGGAAGAGCAGACGGTCTTTTAACTCCTGGAGATCTACACGGGCGTGCGGGCATCGTCCATGCCCGTTCGCCCTCAAACGAAGGATTCACAGTGGTAGACGCAAGCCCCTGTGGCCTCGCTGGATATTCGAGAAAAATATTATACACGGCCGTGCAGAAATTCCGCACGGGCGTGCACATTCACACGCCTAACTCACATGGGCGGTCACACGGCCTTGTGTCTTCTCGGGATGGAGAAGACTCCTCTGCAGATTTTCAAACGGGCGTGCGGAAATTACCCACACATGTGCATCGTTCAGAAGGTTACCCACAGGGGCGAGTCCACGCCCCTGTGTCCTAGCCCTTTTTATTTTCCGGAGCACCTTCTTCAATATCCCCGGGGTAGATGTTACTTCTTCAGTTGACCCAAGCATCATTACTTCTTCATTACTCTCCTCTTGGTCGAACAAACCTTCATATGGATCCGGGTTGAACATTTCCTGATTGTATTCATCAACAAGCTCATCAGTAGTGTCTAGGAAATACAAAGTGTCATCAAAATCGAGAGAATGCCGCATGGCTTTAGCAAGGCAGTAAGTGAGTTTGTCATCTCCAACTCTCAATGTGAGCTCTCCACCGTCCATGTCAATCAATGCTTTGGAAGTCCGCAAGAAAGGTCTCCCAAGTATCAAGGGTATATCCGTATCCTCATCGACATCTAGCACTATGAAGTCAACCGGAAAAATGTACTTGTCCACCTTGACAAGCACGTCTTCAATGATACCTCTCGGATGTCGTACCATTCGGTCCGTCAATTGTAAAGTCATCCGAGTAGGCCTAGGCTCTCCCAAGCCTATCTTTTGGAAAAAAAGTGTATGGCATGACATTGATACTTGCCTCTAAATCTGCCAATGCCATTTCCTCACCTAAGTTGCCGATGTTACACGGAATGATGAAGCTTCCCGTGTCTTTCTTCTTGTTCGGCATGTTCTTTCGCAACACCGCCAAGCATGAAGCATCTAGCACCACTGAAGCACTCTCCTCCAACTTCCTCTTGTTAGTCAACAAGTCTTTCAGGAACTTCGTATACTTAGGCATTTGCACTAATGCCTCTACAAAAGGAATGTTGATGTGGAGTTGCTTGAATAAACTCAGGAACTTCTTATATTGTTCATCCCCTTGGTCATTTTTCAATCTGGAGGGATAAGGGATTCTTGGCTTGAAAGGTGGGGATGCCACCTCTTTCTCTTTCTTTGCTCCCTCCTCAACCTCTACAACCTTGGGTGCGTGTTCTTTTGGCTTCTCACTCAGAAGCCTCCCTTCAACCTCACGACCACTTCTCAAAGTGATCGCCTTCACATGTTCTCTAGGGTTGGTTTCTGTATTGCTTGGTAAACTTCCATGTGGCCTTTCGGAAAGAGACTTCGCAATTTGCCCTACCTGATTTTCAAGGTTGTGCAAAGAAGCGGTGTGGTTGCGAAGTGTAGCCTCGACTGATTCAAACCATGTATTTGCAGATTGAACAAATCTCGCTAAGTGCTTCTCTAAATCCATCATTCGTGTTTCCAAGCCTGAAATTATGTTTTCCACTTGAGGTGCTTGTTGTTGTTGTCGGAAACCCGGTGGCCCCATGGCCTTTTGTGGTCCTTTATTACTCCATGAAAAGTTAGGATGATTCTTCCAACCTGAATTGTAAGTATTGTTATATGGGTTCCCTTGAGGTCTCATGCCATTACCTACAAAGTCAACGTTTTCCACTGAAGAAACATCACCAAAAGAGATCGGGCAATCGGAGGGAGCATGTCGTCCACCACAACCGGTGCAATTGGTCACGGCCACAACTCTATTCGAAGCTATGAGATCTAGCTTCTTATTCAGACTCTCTACTTGCGCCGCCAATAAGGTCACCGCATCGATTTCATGGATACCAGCCACCTTTTTCTTCTCCCTAAAATTCCATTGGTAACTATTTAACCCCATTTCCTATATTAATTGATGAGCCTCATCGGGGGTTTTGCTACTTAAGGTACCTCCTTCTGCCGCATCCAAGAGTTGCCTTGTACTCGGGTTCAAACCATTGTAGAAGGTTTGAACAATCATCCACTCCAGGAATCCGTGTTGTGGACACTTTCTCAGGAGCTCCTTGAACCTTTCCCATGTCTCGAATAGAGACTCCAATTCCAACTGAACAAAGCACGAGATCTCATTCCTAAGCTTTGCTGATTTTTTGGGAGGGAAATAACGGGCTAGAAAAGCTTCTACCATCTCCTCCCATGTAGTGATTGATGCTCTAGGTAATGAGTGTAGCCACTGCTTCGTTTTCCCCTTCAAGGAAAATGGGAAGGCTTTCAATTTGATGTCATCATCTGTAACCCCATTTATATTCAGCATGTCACACACCTCGAGAAAGCTCTCTATATGACTATTTGGATCCTCATCGGCCAAACCGCTGAATTGTGTGGACTGCTGCAGCATATGGATGAATGCCAGCTTTAGCTCGAAGTTTTGAGCTGTAATCAGAGGACGTACAATACTCGATTGCGTCCCCAACACTGAAGGTCTGGCATAGTCGGATAGTGTTCGTTGTTGCTCATTCTATCCTGCCATGTTTTCAGATTCCTCTCCTTCCAATTCAGCTGAATTATGCTATTCTTCCACAGGTTCTTTCTCTTTTCTTCTAAGTGTACGTTCAAGCTCACGGTCTCCTTCAATCAATATTGATGGATTCCCTCGGGTCAAAACCTGGAGCTGCAACAAAAAGAAAGAAAAAGAAAATCAGAACAATGATAGAATGAGTAGATATGAAACAGAATGTATGGTGAAATACCTAAGAAAACAAATTGCAAAGTATCTCTAAACGCTTTCTCCACGGCAATGGCGCCAAAAACTTGACAAGGTCCCCTTGCGTATATCCTGCAAATGCACGGGTTTGTCGAAGTAATAATCCCGGGTGAGCGGGTATCGAATCCACAGGGAGTAGGGAATAAAAATACTTAATTCGATTATTTGCTATGTGAAAGATCAAGGATAAGGTGTGTGATAATGATTCAATTCTCAACAATAAAAGCAACAAGAAAGAAAGCAAAAGTAAGAAGGGGGTAAGACAATCGATAGAGATGGGGTACCCGGATAATGCTCCGCCTAGGATAATTGTTTCAAGTGCAAGAACCTTGTATTATGCTTCCTAATCAATGCAATGGTGAGTCGTGGAAATACTTAATTACATAGTCCCAAATCTAAGGTCAACTATGCCTAACTCTATACATGTTCCGGAGGAAAAATTGAACAATCTCAACACCTCGCACTCGCATGGAGTTGCAACGAGCTCTAGGGATTCCATGTGATAAATCTCTTCCTAATTATAGACCTAACCCTTTGGTCCAGGTGAAAGGTTCCTAACCACAATTGAGCCCTAGATACTAAGATCACCTCAACACTTCACTCCGTTGCACGTGCAACTAAGCCCCAGCGGAAGTTCATCCCTTAGACCATTAAGTCTATTATGGCGCAAAAGAACTCGAGGAGCGAGTAGAATCTATCGATCTGGAGGGAAAAGGGGGGCTCACTGTACATCTCAACTCACCCTCTCAACCCTCTCCAACCTAGCTTTGTCTAACGCTCGTGGTGTGTCACTCACTCACAAGGTTACCAACAAGAACTCTCAATCCTAGTGCCACTCTAGGGGAAATGTTCATACAATCAAGCATTCAAGGTTAGAACTCACAATAAATATCAATTTATTGAAAGCATAATATAGAGTTTCAAAGAAACAAATACATCCTAGGGTTCACAATACCCGAGTACCCACTAGGGGTTTAGCTCTCCATGGAGCTAATTACAATCAAAGAAATAGAATGTAAAAGCAATGAATCCATAAAGAAACCCCCTCGATGGTCATGTCGATGGTCTTATGGAGAGTCCTCTACTCGTCGCAAGGGATCCTTTGTCCGGCCTAGGATACACCTCGCCGGATCGGTGCCGACGAAAGCTCTCCCAATAACCTTTTTTCAAGTGATGCTTGATGTTGGAGCCGTAGAACCTCTCCAAAAACCTAGCCAATACCCCTCAAAACCCTATCCGAAGCCCTCTCGCAAGTTGGGGAAAAGATGGAGAAAAGAATACCAAAATCGGGGCTGAATCGGCTTTAAATATAGCTGGAAAAGATGCTCCACGCGCCCGTACGGAATTTCCACACGGGCATGGATAATTTCCACACGCCCGTGTGGATTCTCTGTTTCTCTGGTTTCTCGACGATATTAGCAGTCTTTTGCTACAATACATACTACAATGTTGCTTTCTGAGCTGCCTTTCTGATGTCGATTTGAGTAGCTTCCCAATTCCATACTTTCATCGAGGGGTAGCATAAGCGGGCACACATTTACATCGTGGATCACTTGCTTCTTCAATCATGTACACGTTGGTGAAACTCTTGTTCTATGTGCATAAGTCGGAATGCTCAAGTGTGGCTGTCTTTGTGCCCCTCCAATGGATGTGCCAACTCGAATACGAGGAGGTTGGCACACACTCTAGCATCTCACATCGACCTATGTCTTCGCGTTTGAACCTTAGCAAGATTTTTATCCAAAATCGGGTGCATTATGATCCACATTGGCCTATTTCCTTTATACTCGGCCTCCACAATCCCTACCGCATAAAAGTAACATAAAAACACACATATTAGTATAAAAAAACCCGAGAAAAAGTAATGCTTAACATAAGGAATGAGATGCTTCGCATTACGTATCGCTAAACACTTATCAGGGTAGGCTATAAAACTTTTTCTTCATCGGCGTATCTTTGAGAGGTCTTGCAATCTTCACAAAGAGAAGGAATATGAAGATGTGGCTGCCTTTGTGCCCTTCCAACTAGTGAATTGACTTGAATCTTCTTGGAAGTTGGCACACATCTCTATGTTTATGAACTCATCTCGTGTCTTGGTCCTTGAATTAAACAAGAACTCCCAACATTGTGTCTTTATAGCCTATCTTTGCTTCCTTTTTAGTCTTCGAGGTATTCACAACCTATATGCATAAAAGAACAACAAATACACAATATGAGATATAAACCATAGTAAAAATGATGCTCAATGCATGTAAAACATATATAAAAATATGTCTACTCAAGCACTTATCAAACTCCCCCACACTTAAGTCTTTGATTGTCGTCAAGCAAAATTAAACATTAAACTCATGGAAAGAAAAGAGAAGTACTTGACCTTAGGTTAACCAAAATAGTACAAGAAGAAAATTCTACAGTCATGGAGATAATCAAACACTAGACAAAACAATCAATGCTCTTGCAAACAATCCAATCAAAAAGGAATGTGATAAAATCCAAAAGAGTGTGTGTGTGAAAAACTCCACTCATGTCAACACTATATCCACTACCAAGTTCTTATTAACATGGGACATATTTATAAATAGAAAGAATAGGTAGTAGCTTCACACAACCTCTAAGGTAGCCCTTTCCCAAGATGCCTCCCGAGTGGCTTTCACACTTTCAAGGTGGTAGCTCTTTCTATCAAGGATGGTAGCTTTCACACATCCCATGAGATAGCTCTTTCTCTCATTAGGGCATAACAAGTATCCGACTTATGAGAGTAGCTACATACATCATGGGTGGTAGCTCTTTCCACCCCCTATGTACAAACAACAAACAATTTCCAATCTCTTTTTTGTTTTTTTTTTCAAATAAAAACTAGCACACTAAAGTCCCAAACATAATGAACTAGAGTCTTCATAGGTCTAATGAGTGAGAAAAGTGCACAAAGAGCAATCGGACAAAAACATTCAATAAAATTGGATGAAAACTAGTGCATGATAAAATCCATGTTTATAACCTCCAAAAACTAAGAATTAAACTCTTAACCCTAAGGTGAACCTTCATTGGCAACAAGAGCATGCTCATGAAAACACGAGTAAAAGTCATGTATAAGGTGAACCCAATGTACACATGCAAGCACAATAAAAATAATAACAATGGAAGCATAATGTGTGTGGGAATGCAATTAAAGCAATACTCCCCTGAACTCCTCATTAATCGTTTGGTGAAGTCTAACTCATGGGCGTGTTGTATAGGTTGTGAAGCTCACACGACAATGTGACAACATCACATGATCATGTCTATGACTAAAACACCATCAACATCACTCTCAAGGCCATCTGCATGGAATATAAGTGGTTCAGTGAAGCTCAACAAAATGTAAAAGAAAATACGAGTTCAGACAAATAACATAATAGAGCATATAACCACACAAAAGAAAGACAAGAAGATAACTCTTAGAAGGAGAAGCCTTTTTGAGTACAAAAGCCTAAATACTACTAACAAAGCAACTAAGAGCAAGAAACTAAAATAACAGTCTCATGAGTGTGACGCCTCAAGTGTCAGTATTTGGAGCTGGTGCTTGTGCTGGCACAGAAGCGGATGAGACCTCCTCATCAAGAGTCTGCTGAATACGATCAAGATGCTCCAGAATCCGTGCCTGGTTCTCAAGGATGGTAGCAACGGCAGCCTCGAGTAGAGCTAGACGCTCGTGAACTCGAGGGGAAGATGACTCAAGATCGGCTGATGCTGCCGGAGTTGCCTCGGTGACTATGGGCTCGGCTGTAAGTGGTGCCTCTATAGCCTCAACAGGCTCCTCATCGTCCCCAGATGATGATTCTACTAGTGCATATGCGCCCGAGCCTATACGTCTCACAATGCCCATCAAACGGAGAGTAGCCAAACCCAATGGTGCCGGACTACTGACTCTCTCCTCGCCTCTGACCGAGCGGATAAGACCCATCTTGAACATAAGACAAGTGATATAGGGTCTTGCAAACAATGCTCCCAATCGCAAATATTCACTCTGATGACGAAAGTAGTCGGAACCACATATCCTAAGTGGAGAGGGACCCCATGGACCATGGAGTGGAGGTACAAAAGATCTGTCCTGCGAAATGAACCAGTACTATCCCCCTGACCTATCACAGACCTGCTAAGAACAGCATGGATGTACCTGTGTGCCGGTCGTGTAAGCAATGAGGCCTTAGACTGGCCTGCGGAATACTAATGACCACCGCATAGATCATGGAATACCTGACCCAGAGTGAGATTATAAGGATAATCGGTGTGGAGCTCAGTGTACTCGATAGTATCAGCATAGTTCTGATCGTATAATCCAAGATATATCGAGAACTTGGTCAAAGACATCCTATGTGGATGACCGAAAGCGCGGAAACGAATGTCATTGGAAATGTCAAAACTGATATCAACTGTATCACGATCAAAAGAAAATGAGGCAAGAACTTCCAAGGTGATATCTCACTGGCGAGCTCTGAATGGAGAATAATCGGTCCCAACACCCCACACTAACAAGTGCTCTGACCTCCTCAGCAAGACAAATGTCCTCTAGTGCATCCCAGTCGATAAAACGTGATTGTCCAATTTTCGATTCTTTGGAGGCAGCTCAAGCAGCTGGCGATGAGCAGGGGTCGGGAAAGTCGATTACTCGGGTGGTGGGGTAGGCTCCCTATCATGGCGAGAATGTTTCTAGGCTAACCTCTTGGTCCGTGGTGCCATAATCGTGAAAAGCACTTAAAATAATCGACTTGGCATGAATACGATGGCTCGGGCACCACATGCGCAAAGAAACGGTGAGCGGGAAGCAGGGGCCAATTGGAGTTTTGTCCAGCCCGCATGGGCGCGTGCTCGGCTCGGCCGGCGACTCTACGCACCCGCGCTCTCGGCCAAGGGCCCATGCACCCTCGTGGCCGAGCCACACGGCCGTGTGGCCCTCCGCCCAGCACGTGGCTAGCCCACGCGGTCGCGTGGGCAAGCCGCCCGACCGTGTGGACGCCGAACTCCGGAGTTTTGGCCGGAGTTGGGCTCCTACGCCTCAAACAAATCATTCTCATACATTGAACAAATTTCTAGCATGATTCCCTATGAGAACTATCATAAAAATACCATGAAAACTCCATGAAAATGACCTTGAAGAACATGGAAAGGGTGGAAGGGAGTGAACGCTTACCGGAGCAAATCGGAGAAGAAAACTCGGTCTAAACTCCGGAAAATTACATCTAATCCTCCAAAGAGTTGAAAACAATTGGTTTTAGAGATCAAAACCTGAGTTTTAGAGGAGTGCAAGGTGGAAGATGAAAGGGTTCTTTGAAAATGGAAGATGATGAATGATGCCCCTTCATATTCTTATAGGCACATGGGGGTGTGGATTTTTTCACACCCCCGCGTGGGTACTGTACACGACCCCGTGAAAATTCCACGAGGCCGTGTGGACTGCAAAAAAAAATTCCACGAAAACACCAGCGATCAACAAAATTAATCAAGACACACACTCATGAATTTATTTCTGCAGAATTCAAATTTTGAGTCTAAAAACTAATTAAAAGCTTGGGTTGCCTCCCAAGAAGCACTTATTTAACATCACATAGCTTGACGTACCTGTTTTTAGTGACCTCCACACATGATGGACAGAAGTTCTTCATACTCAGGGAGAAATTTTTAACTATGTTACCGATGAGGGAATGTCACGCTCTTCCTTTGTGTGCTTGTCCGCTAATGTGTTGGAATACTTTCAGTGGCGACGTCTCGACCTCTTGACTGGGTGAAAAATCTGTTTCAAAAAGCCTCCTTGAGGTTGTTCGTTAAGGACTTGTTTTTGACAATTAGTTGTGTCCTGCTCCTCAATATCCGGTCGCACCTCATATGGATCTGGATTGAGAAATTCCTGCAAGTACTCATCAGAAATCTCATCATTGACATCAAAAAAATGACAAGTATCATCGAAGTCAAGAGAGTGCTTCATTGCTTCGACGAGACAGTATGTGATCTTTTCCTCTCCAATGCGCAATTTCATCTCCTCTAAATCTATTTCAATGAGAGCCTTGGAGGTTCTCAAGAAAGGTCTTCCTAGAATTAATGGGACCTCTGCATCTTCATCGACATCTAACACAATAGAATCTGCAGGAAAAATATACTTGTCAACCTTTACCAAAACACTTTCAATTATACCTCGAGGATGACGAACGGAGCGATCGGCCAGCTGTAAAGTCATGCGGGTTGTCCTTCGCTCTCCCAACCCCAATTTCTGAAACAATGTGTACGGCATGACATTAATACTAGCTCCCGAATCGACCAAAGCTTTTTCTTCTCCCAAACCTCCGATTGCACAAGGTATGATAAAGCATCCCGGATCTTTCATTTTGTTTGGCAGAGTCTTCTGAAGTATTGCCGAATAATAAGTGCTTGTGCGATATGAATTCATTGAGTGTTTTCTTTTTGATTTTTACAGGCGTGGCACCTGGGACTAACATCATGGCCGGCAAATGTCCGAGAGAGCAACCCCCTGAGATAGAGCGCAATGAATTAATTATTCCCGAGCATCAAGCTCATTTTGAGCATTTGTCGAGGCTTCAATTAAGATAGAATCAGTTCCTAGACATGAGCGTTTTAAGAGATATACAGCAGGGAGTTGAGTTGGCAAATGAGGTAGAGGATCTTGTCTCGGTTGGAGGTTGGAGATAGTTATTGATGATCAGAGAACCTACTATCCGTACACTTACACTCAGGTGCTATCATCATTTCGAGTTTGTGATGCTTATGACATGATTTGTGATGGTGGCCTTCTCTGATTCGAGCACTGGGGGATCACTACACCATGAGCATGACACAAATCTCGACCTGGCCGGTATTGTATGAGGAGGCATTCACAGATATTGAGGAGTACGCTCAGTTCCCGATGGATTATCCGGGCACCATGACCCTCGGAGAGCGTATGGAGTGCTATGCGGTCAGGGCCAATATAAACCAGGAGTGTCTAAGGCTATGTGCCTTTGCTGACTTGGATATCGATATTTACACGCAGTTATGAGTAGGTCGGTGAATGGCTGTGGTGACAATATCGGCATCCTAAGTGGGCAGGAGATTCTATATCTTTATTCAATGGTTCAGAGCACACCGATCCATCTGGGACATATCATCGTAGAGTATATAAGGCATCAGAGGCAGCATGCCAGATTAGGAGTGATTTTCTCGGGCCTCTACATCAAGATACTTGCTATGGGTATGGGCCTTCTAGACACGATTCGAGTGGCCGAGAAGGCAAGTATACCTCCTCCCTTGCTCATAGAGATGTTGAGGTTGACGGGGATGGTTCGTAGAGTCCAGTCCAGAGTGTATGCTTCGATTACACCTACCCTTGATATAGTTGACAAGGTCCCCTTGCTTATATCCCGCAAGTGCACGGGCTTGTCGAAGTAATAATCCCGGGTGAGCGAGGTCGAATCCACGGGGAGTAGGGGTGAAAATACTTAATTTGATTCTTAGCTATGTGGAATATCAATAGTGATAAGTGTGAAATTGATTCAATTCTCAACAATAAAAAAACAACAAGTGAAAGAGCAAAAAGTAAGAAGAGGGTAAGGCAATCGATAAAGAATGGGAGTACTCGGGATAATGTTTCACCTAGGATAATCGTTTTCAAGTGCAAGAACTCTCTATTATGCTTCCTAATCAATGCAATGGTGAGTCGTGGAAATCACTTACATACATAGTCCCAAATCTAAGGTCAACTATGCCTAACTCTATACATGTCCCGGAGGAGAAATCGAACAATCTCAACACCTCGCACTCGCATAGAGTTGCAATGAGCTCTACGGATTCCAAGTGATAAATCTCTTCCTAAATATAGACCTACCCCTTTGGTCCGGATGGAAGGTCCTAGCCACAATTAAGCCCTAGATACTAAGATCCTCTCAACGCTTCACTCCATTGCAAGCGCAACTAGGCCCCAGCGGAGGTTCATCCCATAGACCATTCACTCCATTATGGCCACAAAGAACTCAAGGAACGGAGGTAGAATCTATCACGTCGGAGGGAAGGGGACTCCTGCTGCCTCTCGACTCACCCTCTCAACCCCTCTCCAACCTAGCTTTGTCTAGCAGCTCGTGGTGTGTCACTCACTCACAAGGTTACCAACAAGAACTCTCAACCCTAGTGTCACTCTAGGGGAAATGTTCATAAAATCAAGCATTCAAGGTTGGAACTCACAATAAACATCAATTTATTGAAAGCATAATAAAAGAAGTTCAGTAAAGCGAATACATCCTAGGGTTAGCAATCATCCAAGTACCCGCTAGGGGTTAAGTTCTCCATGGAGCTTAATACAATCAAAGAAATCGAACGTAAAAGCAATGAATCCATAAAGAAACCCCCTCGATGGTCGTGTTGATGGTCTTGTGGAGAGTCCTCTACTGAAATCGTCCAAAGATTCCTTTGTCCGGTATAGGATACGCCTCGATCGAAGCTCCCCTACCAACCTTCATCCTAATGGAATCACGATGTCGGAGCGTAGAACTTCCCCAAAACCTTGGCCAATACCCTCGAAACCCTAGCCGAAGTCCTCTCACAAGTTGGGGAAATGATGGAGAAAAAATACCAAAAATCGAGGGCTGAATCGGCTTTAAATAGAGTGGAATCGGGCAACTCCACAGGCGTGGAGCGATACACGCGCCCGTCGCGAATTTTCCACAGGCGTGGATAATTTCCACACGCCCGTGTGGATTCTCTAGTTTCTCGATTTCTTGGGCCAGTCTGTGAGCAGTGTTCTTTGCTCCTTGTTGCTACGTCTGACCTTCTGCTGATCTTTGACCGATTCACTTCCCAATTCCATACTTTCATCGGGGAGTAGCATAAGCGGGCACACGTTCACGTCGTGAATCACTTGCTTCTTCAATGATGTACATGTTGGCGGGGCTCTTGTTCTTATATGCATAAGTCGGAATGCTCGGCGTGGCGCCTTTGTGACCCTCAAATAGTTGTGCTCACTTTCGAATCGCGAGGAGGTTGGCACACACTCTAGCATCTCACACGACCTATGTCTTCGCGTTTAAACCTTAACAAGATCTCCTCCAAAATAGGTGCATTATGATCCACATTGGCACATTTCCTTCATACTCGGCCTCACAACCCTACTGCGTAAAAGTAACATAAAAACACACATATTAATATAGAAAAGCGGGGAAAGTAATGCTCAACATAAGGAATGAGCGCTTAGCATTCATATCGCACAAGCACTTATCAAACTCCCCCACACTTAAGCTTTTGCTTGTCCTCAAGCAAACATTAAAACATTGTGTGCATCCGTGAAGAAAATATTGAAAGTGCTTGGCCTTAGGTTCACCAAAGTATACAAAAGATAGCATTCTACAAGTAAGGGAAATTTCAACACTAAATACGAAAAATCAATGCTCTAGCTAAAAACTTGAAACAAAAAGGACAAACCCGAATTTCGTGTAAGTGTGTGAACTCATTCAAAACACCCCAAGTTATACTCCTCAAAGTTCTAAGTGCAAGGGACTTATTTATCTACACAAGTGATAAAAATTTTAAAAGATGGTAGTAGCTTCACACATCCTCTAAGGTAGCCCTTTCCAAAGCGGCCGCTAAGGTGGCTTTCACGCTTTCGAGGTGGTAGCTCTTTCTACCTGGGTGGTAGCTTTCACTCATCCTATGAGATAGCTCTTTCTCTCATTAGGGCATAACTAGTATCCGACTTGTGAGAGTAGCTTCATACTTCATAGGTGGTAGCTCTTTCCGCCCAACAATTCAAATAAACAATAAAACTATTTTGTTCCTTCTTTTCATTTTCATTTTCATTTTCATTTTTTTTTAATTTAGCACAAGAAAATAAACCTAACTAGTCCCTTTAACATCGAACATGAGTTTCCAATAGACTTCAAAGAGTGAGTAGTGCACTAAGTGTAAATCGGGCAAAAATTCCTAAAAATTCAAGCAAGAACTAGAGCATGAAAACATTCAATGTTAACAATTTTCCTAAACTTAAGAATACAATCATTGCAACTAGGGTGAACCGTCATTGGCTATGTGAGCATATATCAATCAAGAATAATAGAAATGATGTGTGCACTATGAAACTCCCCCACACTTAAGTTGTACATTATCCTCAATGTACACATGCAAGCTACTCATAATGTATATCAATGAAAAAAATATATGTGGGAGAAGGAATCAAAAACAATACTCCACGACTCCTAGTGTTGCGTTTGATGGAGCTAATTCATTGGGAGTAGTGTTCCAGCGGGTTGTGAGCTCCATGCGGCCAAGTGCTCAAAAGCACCTTGGCGTGCCCATGACTAAGTCTCAATTTCCAAGAAGACAAGACCATCTCGCGCATACACGAGGGGGTTCGGTGAAGCTCGAGAAAAAAACAAAAAAATAACTCGAGTGTATAAAAGATGAAGCAATGAATACAACTCGATAATGCAAAAATAACATAAAATCAGAAGGAAAGTCCTTTATGAGTGAACAAGTCTAAAAATAAGAAAATAAGATAAAGTAAAATGCATGAAAGTAAAGAGGAAGAAGTCAAGTGTCGAGATTTCTAGCTCGGGGCTCTGTCTTCTGCTACTGCGAAGTGGAAAGCACATGGTGGGTTCTCGGTCGTTTGAGGCTGATGGGGCTGAAGGGTCCTCAGTGCTCGAGGACAAATGATGAGGCAACGTCTCGCTCTAAGATCTGCTGTAATATGTCGAAACGTGCCATGAACTCTGTGTATTGAGTGGCCTGCGTAGCCCTAATCTCGGTAACCTCGGCTCGTACCACTCCTATAGCATTCTCGAGCCTCTCAAAGCGATCATTGGCTCGAGAAGGTGAAAAACTATACGCACTAGGGGTGGTTCCTCTGTCATTTGGAGGTGCCTCGGTCTCCATCGATGCTGGTGAGGCTCGGGGGGCTGGGTCGAGATGCTCGGCGTCATCACCCTCATCCTCGGCTATCTCGGGGTCTGGTAGAACTAATGCAAAAACCCACTGTCCAGAACCACTGCGGACCATGCCCATCAACACGCATCGTCTACAGACCCGGAGGAGGCGGGTAAACTCGTCTTCTCGACCCTTGAATCAAATCTAAGAGACCCATACCCATGATAATCTCGTAATGTGTGGGCCTGAGAAGATCACTCCCAGTCTAGCATATTGTCCCTCATGTCTGATGTAATCAGCCAGGATGTGCCCTAAGTGGATCGGTACACGCTCTACCATCAGTACAAATGCGATCAACTCCGGCATCTCGAGGACACCACTACTGTCACCGCGGTCATTCACCGACCTACTCATGATGGCGTGCAAATATCTGTAGGCACGTCGGGAAAGGCACGTGGCCTTTGATGCCCCCGGCTCGTACTGGCCTTGACCACATAACACTCTATAAGCTCTTTGCGGGGTCAAGGTTCCAGGATAATCAGTAGGAAACTGTGCATACTCCTCTGTATCTGTGAATGCCTCCTCGTATAAACCAAGTAATATGGAAAAGCTAGCGTAATGCTCAAGCTATGATGGTGTCCAAATACTACGGGCCGAGCGAGTGCCTAAGCGCCGAGCTCGCATCACGCTCTATCAAACTCAAGCGAGGAGAGCACCTCCGGTGCTAAGCGCTCGGTTGGGCGGCTCTCTAATCATCAATAGCTGCACGCCAACCACCATACGAAACAAGATCCTCAACCTCCTCGGTGAACTCATCTCCCTGCTTTGAAGATCT
The DNA here is from genome assembly GCF_009730915.1 of Dioscorea cayenensis subsp. rotundata. Classification (NCBI taxonomy): domain Eukaryota; kingdom Viridiplantae; phylum Streptophyta; class Magnoliopsida; order Dioscoreales; family Dioscoreaceae; genus Dioscorea; species Dioscorea cayenensis. The sequence goes on along the minus strand of NC_052491.1, from coordinate 490,487 downwards.
CGTGAGTATAGTGGTGTCCGGCAGATCAGTGCGTCAGAAATGGAGTCTCGATAAGCGCTCATAACGTACCTGATGTTCCGGAATCGCGAATCGCATGTCCTCAGCTTCAGGGGATGACTCACGTGACCTCTTATCAGCTTGCTTCTTTGACCTAAGTGCCACGATCATCAAAATTTTTTTAAACAAAATTGGTCGAAACAAGTCGATAAAATAATCTGCTTGAAATCCACAGCATGGGTGCTGGAATTTCCCTGCGCTTGATGTGGATCCATGGGCGTGACAACCCGCACGGCCAGGCATCATCAATCCAAAAATACTACTCAATAATATCTCTAACCCGTTCTAAAGCGTAATTCATTGTTCCAATTAAAGAAATGAGGCATTATTAACGGATTAATCAATAGAAATTATGAATTATGAAGAAAATGATGAAAAAGGATTTCTACGATGAGGAAGAGTTTGAAAATTAAGAGCCCGGCCGAAAAAAACTTAGCTAAAATGCGGGCGCTATGGACTCGGAGTATGTTATGAGGGTGTTTTCGAGTGAGAAGGAGTCGTGAAGAAGGAGAAATCATCCCCTTTTTAAAAACAAAACTCACAGATTACGGCGTTACATTGCATTCACGAGGCGTCGCGAAAAAAATACCCACGCCCTGTGCGCAAGACCACGGTGAAGACGCATGCCCTGTGGCTTCCACGGTCATCGAGAAAAAAATATCAAGTCTAACACACGCTCGTGCGGATATTCCCCAGGCGTGGTCATTCCCATGCCCCAACACACGAGGCGACCGCTGCCCCTGTGTTTTCTCGAGATGGAGGGAGCAACTGCGGAGTTTCGCGCAGGCGTGCGAGAGTACCGCCTTGCGTGCGTGGTGCACAAGGTTGCCCAGCGAGTGAGTCACGTCCCTGTGTGCTCTCAGGAAAAACTGCCCAAATCTACAAAATTTCACACACCCGTGCGGAAATTACCCACGGGCGTGCGCCAGTTGGGTGGTCATCCACGAGCGGCCATGAGCCCCCAGTGTCTTTTACGGATGAGCTCACAGTGAACATACACAGGCGTGTGGAAATTCCACAAGCCCGTGTGTTTTCTCTGGATGACGTAGAAAAACACTGCGAGCTCTGCGAAGTGTAATCGAACATGTCCACACACTCAGAGCCTGCTCTATTATGTAAAATTTACTAGTGGAAAACACAATATAAAACTCAAACGACCAAACTTCACCAACTCACAACAAAACCAACAATGAATTCTTTTAAAGATCCACAATAAAATCGCAGCACAAAGCAGCTGAAAAATTGAAACACCAACACTTAACAATTTATTCATGCAAGCAAACTAAACTAAAAGATGCAACGAGTAAACACTTGGGTTGCCTCCCAAGAAGCGCTTGTTTAACGTCACTAAAGCTTAGCGTATCTTTCTTACCTCACGGGGTTCATGAATGAAGGTTGCCCTCTTACCCATAACTTGAAAGCATGATGAGCAAAGTCTCTTGAGGGTAGAGGGTGTACTAAGCGAGCTTCGGACCACCAAAGCAATTATTACGTCCAACTCCCTTGGCTCATGTATGTCTCCAACGAGTCTTGGGGTGTTTTTCGGTGGCGTCTTGAGCCCTCTTCATTTTCGGATCACCTTCTTCAAGATTCCCGGGGTAAATGTTTCCTCTCCGGTCGAACCAAGCATCAGTACTTCTTCATTGCTCTCCTCTTGGTCGAACAAACCTTCATACGGATCCGGGTTGAACATTTCACGTATATATTCATCAATAATCTCATCGGTAGTGTCTAGAAAATACAAAGTGTCATCAAAATCGAGAGAATGCCGCATGAGCTCGACAAAAGGCGATAAGTGAGCTTATCATCTCCGACTCTCAATGTGAGCTCTCCACCGTCCATGTCAATCAATGCTTTGGAAGCCCCTGCAAAACGAGTCTCCCAAGTATCAAGGGTACCTCTGCATCCTCATCGACATCTAGCACTACAAAGTCAACGGAAAAAAATATACTTGTCCACCTTGACAAAGCACGTCTTCAATGATGCCTCTCGGATGTCGTACCGTTCGGTCCGCCAATTGTAAAGTCATCCGAGTAGGCCTAGGCTCACCCAAACCTAGCTTTTGGAAAAAAGTGTATGACATGACATTGATACTCGCTCCTGAATCCGCCAATGCCATTTCCTCACCTAAGTTGCCGATGTTACACGGGATAATGAAGCTTCCCGGGTCCTTCTTCTTGTTCGGCATGTTCTTTTGTAACACCGCCGAACATGAAGCATCAAGCACCACTGAAGCACTCTCCTCCAATTTCCTCTTGTTGGTCAATAGATCTTTAAGGAACTTCGCATACTTAGGCATTTGAGCCAAAGCCTCAACAAAAGGAATGTTGATGTATAGTTGCTTGAACAAACTCAGGAACTTCTTATACTGTTCATCCCTTTGGTCATTCTTCAATTTAGAGGGATAAGGGATTATTGGCAGGAAAGGTGTGGGTGCCACCTCTTTCTCCTTGCTTGCTCCCTTGTCAACCTCTACGACCTCGGGTGCGTGTTCTTTCGGTTTCTCACTCGGAAGCCTCTCTTCAACCTCACGACCGCTTCTCAAAGCGATCACCTTCACATGTTCTCTCAGGTTGGTTTCCGTGTTGCTTGGTAAACTCCCATGTGGCCTTTCGGGAAAAGAGATTTCACAATTTGCCCACTTGATTTTTCAAGGTTGTGCAAGGAGGCGGTGTGATTGCGAAGTGTAGCCTCGGCCCGATTCAAACCTTGTATTTTGCCGATTGAACAAATCTAGCCAAGTGCTTACCAAATCCGTCATTCGGGTTTTCCAAGCTAGAAATTATGTTTTTCCACTTGAGGGCTTGTTGTTGTTTTTGGAACCCCGATGGTCCCATGGTCTTACATGGTCCTTGATTACTCCATGAAAAGTTGGGATGATTCTTCCAACCTGAATTGTAGGTGTTGCTGTATGGATTCCCTTGAGGTCTCATTCCATTTCCTACAAAGTCGACATTCTCAACTGAAGAAACATCAACAATGATGATTTGGCAATCGGAGGAGCATGTCCTCCACCACAACGGTGCAGATTTATTTACGGCGCAACTCTATTTGAAGCTATAAGATCTAGCTTCTTACTCAAAAACTCTCCACTTGGGCCGCCAATGAAGTTACGCATCAATTTCATGGAGACCCGGCCACCTTTTTCTTCTCTCTAGCGTTTCCTTTGGTAGCTATTTAACCCCATTTCCTCAATCAATTGGCGAGCCTCATCGGGGTCTTGCTACCTAAGGTACCTCACACCACCGCATCCAAGAGTTGCCTTGTACTCGGGTTCAAACCATTGTAGAAGGTTTGAACAATCATCCCACTCCGAGAATCCGTGTTGCGGACACTTGCTGGGGAGTTCCTTGAACCTTTCCCATGTCTCAAATAGAGACTCCAATTCCAAGCGCATAAAGGATGAGTCTCATTCCTAAGCTTCTTGATTTTCGGGAGGGAAATAGCGGGCTAGAAAAAGCTTCTACCATCTCCTCCCATGTAGTGATTGATGCCCTAGGTAATGAGTGTAGCCACTGTTTTGCTTTCCCCTTTAAGGAAAATGGGAAGGCTCTCAATTTGATGGCATCATCTGTCACACCATTGATCTTCAGCATGTCACACACCTCGAGGAAGCTCTCTATGTATTTGTTTGGATCCTCATCGGCCGATCGTTGGATTGTGTGGGACTGCTGCGACATATTGATGAATCCCGGCTTTATCTCAAAATTCGAGCTGTAATTGGGGACGCACAATACTCGATTGTGTCCCCAACACTTGAAAAAGTCCAGCATAATCGGATAGTGTCCATTGTTGCTCGATTACATTCCGCCATGTTAGTCGAGATCCTTCTACTTCCAAATAAAATTTGGATTAGAGTCTGTTCTTATCGAGGTTCTTTCCACTTTCCTTGAAGTGTACATTCAAGCTCAAGGTCTCCTTCAATCAATATGATGGATTCCCTCGGGTCGTAACACGGAGCTGCACCAAAAAGTAAAGAAAGAAAAATCAGAAAAAAATGATAGAATAAGAAGTGCAAAGTATCTCTAAAGCGCCTAGCTCCCCGACAGCGGCGCAAAAACTTGACAAGGTCCCCTTGCTTATATCCCATAGTGCGGGCTTGTCGAGTAATAATCCCGGGTGGCGGGGTCGAATCCAAAGGGAGTAGGGGGTGAAAATACTTAATTTGATTCTTAGCTATGTGGAATATCAATAGTGATAAGTGTGAAATTGATTCAATTCTCAACAATAAAAAAACAACAAGTGAAAGAGCAAAAAGTAAGAAGAGGGTAAGGCAATCGATAAAGAATGGGGTACTCGGATAATGCTTCACCTAGGATAATCGCTTCAAGTGCATGAACTGTCTATTATGCTTCCTAATCAATGAAATGGTGAGTCGTGGAAATCCTTACATACATAGTCCCAAATCTAAGGTCAACTATGCCTAACTCTATACATGTCCCGGAGGAGAAATCGAACAATCTCAACACCTCACTTTTCGCATAGAGTTGCAATGAGCTCTAGGATTCAAGTGATAAATCTCTTCCTAAATATAGACCTACCCCTTTGGTCCGGATGGAAGGTCCCCTAGCCACAATTAAGCCCTAGATACTAAGATCCTCTCAACGCTTCACTCCATTGCACGCAACTAGGCCCCGCGGAGGTTCATCCCATAGACCATTCACTCCATTATGGCCGCAAAGAACTCGAGGAGCGGAGGTAGAATCTATCACGTCCGGAGGGAAAGGGACGGCTCTGTGCTCTCGACTCACCCTCTCAACCCTCTCCAACCCTAGCTTTGTCTAGCGCTCGTGGTGTGTCACTCACTCACAAGGTTACCAACAAGAACTCTCAACCCTCAGTGTCACTCTAGGGAAATGTTCATACAATCAAGCATTCAAGGTTGGAACTCACAATAAACATCAATGTATTGAAAGCATAATAAAGAAGTTCAATGAAACGAATACATCCTAGGGTTCGCAATCATCCAAGTACCCGCTAGGGGTTTAGTTCTCCATGGAGCTTAATACAATCAAAGAAATCGAATGTAAAAGCAATGAATCCATAAAGAAACCCCTCGATGGTCATGTCGATGGTCTTGTGGAGAGTCCTCTACTAGATCGTCAAAGATTCCTTCGTCCGGTATAGGATACGCCTCGATCGAAGCTCCCCTACCAACCTTCTTCCTAATGGAATCACGATCTCGGAGCCGTAGAACTTCCCCAAAACCTTGGCCAATACCCCTCGAAACGCTAGCCAAGTCCTCTCACAAGTTGGGGAAAAGATGGAGAAAAAGAATACCAAAATCGGGAAAATTTGAATCGGCTTTAAATAGAGGTGGAATCGGAGCAACTCCACGGGCGTGGGCGATACAGCGCCCGTGCGGGAATTTCCACTGCAGGCGTGGATAATTTCCCATGCGCCCGTGTGGATTCTCTGTTTCTCGATTTCTCGGACTGGTGTGAAAATAGTGTTGCTACTGATTGCTCTATTCAGGTCTTTGACCCTGATTAACTTCCCAATTCCTTACTTTCATCGGGGTAGCATAAGCGGGCATGCGTTCACGTCGTGAATCACTTGCTTCTTCAATGATGTACATGTTGGCGGGTCTCTTGTTCTTATATGCATAAGTCGGAATGCTCGGCGTGACGCCTTTGTGCCCCTCAAATAGATGTGCTCACTTTCGAATCACGAGGGAGGTTGGCACACACTCTAGCATCTCACACCCGACCTATGTCTTGGCGTTTGAACCTTAACAAGATCTCCTCCAAAATAGGTGCATTATGATCCACATTGGCCCATTTCCTTCATACTCGGCCTCACAACCCTACCTGCGTAAAAGTAACATAAAACACACATATTAATGTAGAAAACTGAGGAAAGTAATCCTCAACATAAGGAATGAACGCTTCGCATTCATATCGCACAAGCACTTATCAATAGTAAAGAGAGATGATGATATTATCGAGAGTTCTCAGCCTGCTCCTGAGCCTCAACCGACACTAGTGGAGATAGAGGCACCTCACTGTGCGGAGGAGCCACCCCTAGTATGCATGTTTTCAGCATCTCGAGCCTATGATCATTTTGAGAGACTCGAGAGTCTGTGTGGGGTGCTTTCGGACAGAGATCGTTGAGGTCAGGGCTACCAGGCTGTCGCGAGTATAAAGAGTTTACGGTATGTTTTGATACATTACAGCAGATTCTTGAGTGAGACGTTGCCTCATCATTTGTTCTAAGACCTCGGACCCCTATGGCTCCTCCGGTCTCACCAACACCTGATCCACCGGCACATTTTGACTATGTAGTTTCAGCGGCGAGCGGAGGGCGACACGAGCACTTGATGTATTTTTTTCATTTCTTTATTTACGCATTCTATTTTGGACTTGTACACTCAGAAAGGATCTTCCTTCTGAGTTTATCTTCTATTTTATCTCGAGTGTATTCATTGCTCTATCTTTTATATACTCGAGTTGTTTTCTTGAGCTTCACTGAACGCCCTTGTGTATATGTAAAGATGGTCTTGGCAGTACGGGAATCGAGAACTAGTCATGGACCTGACCAAGATGTTTTTGGTACTTGGTCGTGTGTGCTTCACAACCCGTGGAACATCACTCCCAATGATTTAGCTCCATCACATGCAATACTAGGATTCGAGGGAGTATTGTTCCAATTGCTTCTCCCACATATATTCTTGACTGATAAACACTATTAGTGAGCTTGCATGTGTACATTGGGGACAATGTACAACTTAAGTGTGGGGGGAAATTCACGTTGCACATGTCTTTTATATAAGTTTTGATTTACATACATGCTCACATAGCGAATGGCGGTTCACCCTAGTTACAATGATTGTATTCTTGAGTTTAGGAGAATTTTTAACATTGAATATTCTCGTGCTCTAGTTTTTACTTGAATTTCTAGGAATTTTTGCTCGAATGACACTTGTTTCACTAGTCGCTCTTCAAACTCTTTTGGAAACTCAAGTTTAGTATTAAAGAGACTAGTTAGTGTTACTTCTTGTGTTAATTCTGCTAAAAAAAAATTGTTGTTTGTGCATTAGGGATGGAAAGAGCTACCACCTATGTTGTATGTAGCTACTCTCATAAGTCGGATACTAGTTATGCCCTAATAAGAGAAAAAACTATCTCATGGGATGAGTGAAAGCTACCACCTCGAAAGTGTGAAGGCCATTTTAGTGGCCGCTTGGGAAAGGGCTACCATAGAGGATGTGTGAAGCTACTAATATCTTTTTTATTTTGTTATGCTTTGTATATAAATAAGTCGCTTATACTTACGACTTTGAGGAGTAAACTTTGGGCTGAATTGAGTTAGTTTACACACACTTACACAATTTTGGGTTTGCTGTCCTTTTTTATTCAAGTTTTTGGCTAGAGCATTGATTTTTAGTATTTGGTGTTGAAATTTCCCTTACTTGAAGAATGCTCTCCTTGCATGTTTTGGTGAACCTAAGGCCAAGCACTTTCAATATTTCCTTCTTCTATGTTTTAATGTGTATTTCTTTGCTTGAGAATAAGCAAAAGCTTAAGTGTGTAGGAGTTTGGTAAGTGCTTGTGTCATAAGAATGTGAAGTGTTCTTTCCATATGATGAGTGATCGACACAAAGTGTGTACACCCGCAAGCGCACGGGGTCATCAAGTAATAAACCACTCGCGCATGCACGAGT
>NC_052491.1:469776-481767 GCF_009730915.1 Dioscorea cayenensis subsp. rotundata | reverse complement strand
AAAGTAAAGAAAAGTCAGACTCCCACATCGGTGATCTTAGATGCCTCTCGTTCGGCGGTGTTGCAAAAGAATATGCCGAGCAAGAAGAAAGACCTCGTAAGTTTCATCATCCCATACAACATTGGTAATATGGGTAAAAATGGCATTGGCAGACTCTGGGGCTAGTATCAACATCATGCCATATACCTTTTTCAAGAAGCTAGGCTTGGGAGAGCCTAGGCCCACTCGGATGACATTGCAATTGGCAGACTGACAACGCCCCTTGCGTATGTCCTGCAAGTGCACGGGTTTGTCGAATAATAAAATCCCAGGTGAGTGGATGTCGTATCCACAAGGAGTGGGGAATAAAAATACTTAACTTATTTCTTAACCAAGTGAAAGATAAATAATGGTTTTGTTAACAAGATGTAATGTAAACAAGAATAAAAGAGACAAGAAAGAGAAGCATAAGTAAAGGGGAGGTAAGACAATCGATATAAATGGTGTACTCAGATATTGTTCCGCCTAGGACGATCCGTTCAAGTGCAAAACCTCTATTATGCTTCCTAACTAATGCATTAATGAGTCTCGGAGATCCTTCAATACATGGTCACAAATCTAAGGTCAACCTTGCCTGACTCTATACATGTCCCGAATGAGAAATTGAACAATTTCAACACCTCGCACTCGTACAGAATCGCAATTAGTACTAGGGATTCCAAGTGATATGTCCTCTTCCTAGATGCAGACTTAACTTTTTGGTCCCTAGTCAAAGGTCCCTAGTCACAATTAAGCCCAAGGTGCTAAAATCACTTCAACGCTTCACTCCGTTGCCTCTACAACTAAGCCCCAAGGGAAGGTCATCCCTTAGCCTATTCACTCTACTATGACCCAAAGAACTCGAGGGAATGGAGGTATGATAAATCACACCGGACGGGGAAGGGTTCGCTCCGCTACCTCTCGACACACCCTCTCAACCCTCTCCAATTTAGCTTTGTCAAACTCTCGTGGTGTGTCACTTACTCACAAGGGTTACCAATAAGAACTCTCTACCCTAGTGTCACTCTAAGAGAGTATTCATTCAATCAAACATCCAAGATTGGAACTCAATTAAAGCATCAATTAATGGAAGCATAATAAAAGGTTTAATGAAACAAATACATCCTAAGGTTCATAAATCCAAGTACCAACTTAGGTGTTTAGCTATCCATGGAATTAGTTACAATAAATAATGAAATCAAATGTAAAAGCAAGTAATCCATAGAAAACCCCCTCGATAGTCATGACGATGGTCTTGCGGAGAAGCCTCGACTCTTCTAAAGGTCCCTTTGTCCAGCCTAGGATACACCTCGTTGGATCGATGCCGACAAAAGCTCTCCCACTAATCTTCTTCCAATAAATAGAGCATGATGTCGAGCCATAGAACCTCTCCAAATCCCTTACCAATACCTCTTTAAACCGTAGCCACCATCCTCTCTCAAGTTGGGGAAAAAATGGAGGAAAGAATTCTGAAATCGGGGCTGAAATTGGCCTTATATAAGGCTGGAATCGTGTATCCACATGCCCCTGTGGATTCTCCACACGGGCCTGTTGAAATTCCACACGGGCGTGGATAATGTCCCCACTCCCGTGTGGATTCTCTGAACTTCACTTTTTCAGCCGGCTGTGAACAGAACCTACTACAGTAAGGGCCCAAAACACTCCCGAATCTATGTTTTCATCGAGATAACGTAAACGGGCATCGTAGATCGCCTTGCTTCTTCAATAAACGGCTTCATTGGTGAAGATCTTACAATCAATGCACAAGCCGGGATACTCGAATGTGACTATCTTTGTGTCCCTCCAAATCATTGTGCTAACTTGAATACAAGGAGGTTGGCACACATTCTTGCATCTTGAACCCGACTTATGACTTCATATTTGAACCTTCTTAAGATTTCCTCCAAATAGTACGTTCACGACCTACATTGGCTTCTTTCTTTAACATTCGGCTTCTGACACGTCCGAATATGCGTATAAACCGCAAGTACATGGGTGTCGAAGTAATAATTACCCAGTGAGTCGGGTAGTCGAATCCACAGGGAACGGAAGTATTAGTAATAACCACTTCTCAATTATCTAGTCGGAATCAATGATTATGATGAAGTGAACTAATTGCAAGCAAAAGCAAACAAGTATGCAAGAAATAAAGTAGAAGAGTCTCAATCACTAAGGATGAGGTATTCGGGCAATGATCCCCCTAAGATCTTCCTTGAAGCTCAAGATTCACTAAATGCTCTAGAATCGAGTCTAATGAGTCGAGGTAGTCCAACGATAACCAATCCTTGTCTCCAAGCAAAAGGCACTAGTCCCCTATAAGACCCCGGTGGAGAAATCGACCAATCTCAACACTTCACACCCTATATGACCGCAATATGCTATAAGGAAACCTAAGAGTGAAACCGATTCCTAAATGTAGATCCAACCCTAATTCCCGGTGAAGGATCCTAACCCCCTACAAGGTCCCGGTGGAGAAATCGAGCAATCTCACGCCTCACACCAAATATAGTTGCAAAGAGAATATGGAATACGGAGATAGGAAACACTCAATCGAAGGGGAAAGGGGACACTCCTCCATCTCAAGGCTCACCCTCTCAACCCTCTTTAATCTTGGAAATCTAACTCTAATGGAGACCTCTCACATCAAAGTATTAAATCATGCAATGTAAATCAACCACAAGGATTAACAACACTAGCAAGCAATTAAATCACAAGATTAAAAACTCAAGACAACTCGGATTAACTAGAAGCATTAAGAGAATCAATCCAAAAATATAAATCTTAGGGTTCACATGCCCAAATACCCACTAGGGGTTTAGCCCTCCATGGGCCTAGCTACAAAAACAATAATGGATACAATGAAAAAGCAATAAAACCCATAGAAAAAACCCCTCGAATTTCGTGCGGATTGGCCTTGATTGGTAGTTCTACGTCTTGAAGGGTTCCTCTCCGAAGCTAGGTCGCCAATGGCTCCCCAAAATGCTATGACGTCGAAGGAACCTATCAAAGTTGGTGAAGAACTCCCTCTCAATCGGCGAAGACCTTCTCCTCAAACCTTAGCCGCCTCTCTCTCAATGTCTATGCTCAAAGCTCCGCAAAAAGTCCCTTTAGAATCGGCCAAAAGGTGTATTTATAGCCTCACATCTCGTCTGTCACGTGCCCCCATGCGCCCATGTGGATTTTCCACGCGCCCGTGTGGGCTGCAGGAATTTCCACGCGGGGCGCGTGAACATTGATCGCTACAGAATGCTACGATGAAAATTGTTACAGATACTTTTTGCTACGGTGATTTCCACAAACGCGATGATAAACATTCTCCTCTTAAGGCCACACGATCGGGCACTACGATCATATGGTAGAGCTATACGGCTTTTCCTTCATCAATGCGTCTTGAAAGGTCTTGAAATCTTTACAAAGAGGAGGAATGTGGAGACATGGCTGCCTTTGTGCCCTTCCATTAATAAATTGGCTTGCAAAAACTATGGAAGTTGGCACACATCTCCTCATACACGAACTCCTCTTGTGTCTTCCAACTTGATTTGTACAAGAACTCCCAATATTATGCCATGATAGCCTATCTTCACTCCCTTTTGAATTCCCAATGCCTTCACAACCTATATGCATAGAAGAACACCCAATACACGAAATGAGACATAAACCGTATAAAATATGATGCTCAATGTATGGAAAATATACATAAAAACATGTTCACTCAAGCACTTATCAAACTCCCCCACACTTAAGCCTTTGCTTGCCCTCAAGCAAAAATTAAACATTAAACTCATGGAAAGAAAAAGAGAAGTGCTTGGCCTTAGGGTCACCAAGAGGGTACAAGAATGAAATTCTAAAGTTATGGAGAAAAATAAAAACACTAGACAAAAAAACAATCAATGCTCTAGCAAACAATCCAATTAAAAATGAATGTGAAAAAAAAATCGAATGCGTGTGTGTGTGAAAAAAACTCAACTCATGTCAACACTATGTCCACTACTAAGTTTTTTTATTAAAAAGCGGGACTTATTTATGAACAAAAAAAGAAAAAGGTAGTAGCTTCACACAATCCTCTAAGGTAGCCTTTCCCAAGATGCCTCCCGAGTGGCTTTCACACTTTCGAGGTGGTAGCTCTTTCTACTAAGGGTGGTAGTTTCACACATCCCATGAGATAGCTCTTTCTCTCATTAGGGCATAACAAGTATCCGACTTATGAGAGTAGCTACATACATCATGTATGGTAGCTCTTTCCACCCCCTATGTACAAGAAACAAACAATTTCCAAAAAATTTTTCAATTTTTCTGAATTTTCTGATTTTTTTTTTATTTTTTATTTTTTTTTAATAAAACTAGCACACTAAAGTCCCAACATAATGAACTAGAGTATTCATAGGTCTAATGAGTGAGAAAAGTGCACAAAGAGCAAACGGACAAAAGAAATATTCAAGAAAATTGGATGAAAACTAGAGCATGATAAAATCTAATGTTCACAACCTCCAAAAGCTAAGAATTAAACTCTTAACCCTAAGGTGAACCTTCATTGGCAACAAGAGCATGCTCATGAAAACACAAGTATAAGTCATGTATAAAGTGAACCCTCCCCCACGCTTAAGATGTACATTGCCCTCAATGTACACAGGTAAGCACAATAAAGATAGCATCAATGAAAGCAACATGTGTGCGGGAATGCAATTAAAACAATACTCCCCTGAATTCCTCATGGACATTTGGTGAAGTCTATCTCATGGGGCGTGTTGTAACGGTTGTGAAGCTCACACGACCATGGAATAAAGCACATGATTGTGTCTATGACTAAAACATCAACAACATCACTCTCAAGGCCAACTGCACGGAATACAAGGGGTTCAGTAAAGCACAACAAAATAGAAAAGGAAATATGAATGCAAACAAATAACAAAACCAAAGCATAAAGATAACTCTCAGAAGGTGAAACCTTTCTGAGCACAAAAGTCCACAAACTAAAGATAAAACACATAAAAACATAAAATGCAAAAATAAAAAGTCTCATGAGTGTGACGCCTCAAGCGTCGGCATCTGGAGCTGGTACTGGCGCTGGCGCGGACGTTGGTACAGAAACGGATGAGACCTCCTCGTCGAGAGTCTGCTGAATAGGATCAAGTCGCTCCAGAATCCACACCTGGTTCTCCAAGATGGTAGCAACAGCAGCCTCGAGTCGAGCCAGGCGCTCGTGTACTCGAGAGGTAGATGACTCTGGATCAGTGGATGCTGTTTTTGCTGCCTCGGTGATCCTGGGCTCGGCTGCAGATGGTGCCTCTGTGGCCTCAGCAGGCTCCTCGTCGTCCTCAGATGATGACTCCACTAGTGCGTATCCACCTGAGCCTGTACGTCTCACAATGCCCATCAAACGGAGAGTAACCAAACCCAATGGTACTGGGCTACTGACCCTCTCCTCGCCCCTGACCGAACGGATCAGACCCATCTTGAACATAAGACGAGTGATGTAGGGTCCCGCGAACAGTGCTCCCAACCGCAAGTACTCACTCTGATGGCGAAAGTAATCGGCGACCACATATCCTAGGTGGAGAGGGACTCCATGGACCATGGAGTGGAGGTACAAAAGATCTGTCCTGCGAAGTGAACCCAGGTACCATCTCCCGACTGCACATCCGACCGGGCTGAGAGCTGCGTGAATGTACACGTGCGCCCGGTCGAGTGAGGCAAGAGGCCTTCGGTCGCCTGGAGAAATCATCGACGGCCACCGCATAAATCATGGAAAAACCCTGGCCCGGAGTGAGATCATAAGGGTAATCGGTGAGGAGCTGTGTGTACTCGATAGTATCAGTATAGTCCTGATCGTATAACCCAAGATATATCGAGAACTGGGTCAAAGACATCCCATGCGGCTGACCAAAGGTTCGGAAACAAATGGCATCCTCCGTGTCAAAACTGGTATCAACTGTGTCACGATCGAAAGAAAACGAGGCAAGAACCTCCAAGGTGGTATCTCGTCTGACGGGCTCCTGAATAGCAAGCAATCGGTCCCAACCTCCCACACTAACTAGCTCTCTGACCTCTTCAACAAGAGCAATATCCTCTAGTGCGTCCCAGTCAATAAATAGTGACTGTCCAACCTTAAGATTCTGGAGACGCTCGAACCGTTGCTGATGAACAGGGTCAAGAAATTCCACTGCTGGTGGTGGAGTCGTCTCCCTGTCATGGCGAGGACGTTTCTGAGCCAATCACTTGGTCCGCGGTGCCATATCTGCGAAGAAAACGTGTAAAAACATTAGTTCGGCATGTATACAGTGTAAACAGGGCACCGCGCGAGCGAGCGGCCGGGAGGGAAAAGCAGGGGCCACTTGGCCTCTGTCCCGAGCCACAGCGGGCGCGTGCGGCTCGGCCCGGGTGGCCGCGCGCCCGTCGTGGGCGAGCCACGCGGCGCGCAGCGCGCTTTGGCGCTGGCACGGACCGCGCCCGCGCTGGCAGCACGCCGCGGCCCAGCGGGCAGGGCGCGTGGCGTGCGGCGCGGCCGGTGCCAGCCCAGCGCGCCCGGCCCACGCGGGCGCGTGGCTGGGGTCGCGTCTCGGCCAAAGGGGGCCACGCGGCCGCGTGCATGCCGCTGGGCGTGGGCAGCGGCGCCCAGCGTGGGCGCCCGACTCCGGCGATTTCGCCGAGTTGGGCTCCTCGCCTCACATAAATCATTTCTCAAGCATTCATTAGGGTGTCTAACATGATTTCCTATGAAAAATAGCACACAAATACCATGAAAACTCCATGAAAATGACCTTGAAGAACATGGAAAGGGTGGGAGAAAGTGAGAGCTTACCGGAACAAATTGGAGATGAAAAATCGGTGCAAACTCCGACATATCACTTCTAATCCCCCAAGGAATTGAAAATAAATGGTTTTAGAGATCAAAACTTGAGTTTTATAGGAGTGAAAAAAAGTGGAAGATGAAAGGGTTCTTTAAAAAAATGGAAGATGATGAATAGTGCCCCTTCACATTCTTATAGGCACATGGGGGTGTGGATTTGCCACTCCCCGCTGGATCTGTACATCGCATGAAAATTCCACGCGGCGTGCGCAAAATTTCTGCGAGCAGATCCACTAAGGTCCTAAAAACTCCAAATTGACACCAACTTTTTCAACATTTAACATTGGAAACACCCTAAACCATGTCATACACATGAAAAAAATAATGCATATCACCGAAAAAAATTTCATGAAAAACACCGAGCAAACAACAAAAAAATTGATCAAGGCACACACTCATGAAATTATTACTGCAGGAACTAAATTTCAAGTCTAAAAAAACTAACTAAAAACTTGGGTTGCCTCCCAAGAAGCGCTTGTTTAACGTCACTAAGCTTGACGTACCTATCCTTACCTCATGGTGGCTCATAAAGATGGAAAACCTCCTTCTTAGGAACCTGCACACATGATGGACAGAATTTCTGCATATTCAAGGAAAAGCTCTTAACCAAGTTACCGAATGAGGGAATGTCGCGCTTTCCCTGTGTGTGCTTGTCTCCTATTGTGTGGGAGTGCTTCCGGCGACGATGTCTCGACCTCTTGAATCGGCTAAAAATCCGTTCCATGAATCCTCTTTGTGGTTGCTCCTTGAGGACTTGTTCCGTAGAAATTTTTAATTGCGCCTCTTCCATGTCCGGCCATTCCTCATACGGATCCGGATGCAACAATTCCTGCAAGTATTCATTAGAAATCTCATCATTAACATCAATAAAATAACAAGTATCATCAAAGTCAAGAGAGTGCTTCATTGCTTCGGCAAGGCGATATGTGATCTTTTCCTCTCCAATACGCAACGTCATCTCGCCTCCATCCATGTCAATGAGTGCCTTGGAGGTGCGTAGGAACGGTCTCCCCAGAATTAATGGTACCTCCGCGTCTTCATCAACATCTAACACAACAAAATCTGCAGGAAAAATATACTTGTCAACCTTCACTAAAACATCTTCGATTATACCTCTAGGATGACAAACGGAATGATTGGCCAGCTGCAAAGTCATGCGGGTCGGACGTGGCTCTCCCAAACCCAATTTCTGAAATAATGTGTATGGCATAACATTAATACTAGCTCCCGATTCGGCCAAAGCTTTTTCTTCCCCCAAACCTCCGATTGCACATGGTATGATGAAACACCCCGGATCTTTCATTTTGTTTGGCAAGTTTTTCTGAATCATTGCCGAACAATTACCTTCTAATACCACAGCCACACTTTCCTCCATCTTCCTCTTGTTGGTTAAGAGGTCCTTCAAGAACTTTGCATAACGAGGCATTTGAGACAACGCCTCTACAAACGGAATGTTTATGTGTAGTTGTTTGAATAGATCCAGAAATTTCCTGTTTTGCTCATCAACTTGGTCTTTCTTCAAACACGCCGGATAGGGAATTCTTGGAGAAAATGAATGTTATAATCAGGGTTTACTGTAGATTGCTATAGCCCATTTTTTAGATTTTCAGCCCAATACTGTAGCAGCCTGATCCTGTAGCAGACCGGTTCTGTAGCAACATGTTCCTGTAGAAGCCTGGTTTGGTAGAGGTCTGTTACTGTAGCATCCGTTACTGTAGCAGCCCGAGTTCTCTTAAAACCTTTCTTCTTCTTCTTCTTTTCTTCTTCTTACCTTGCTTTGGCCGAACCCTTCCCATTTCTTATTTTTTTTCCGGCGAGGTTTTCCGGCCAACCAAGCATCCTTTCTCTTCCTCCCTCACCCTTGAACTTGGTAAGCTTGGATTTATGGTTTTATACCGTATTTATTCTTGTATTTTCCTTGTTTTAGTTTTCTTTTTAAAACCTAGAATTTGTCCTTGGATTTGCATGTTTATAGGTTTAAATTGAAGCCTTTGACTTGTTGATCTTGTGTGAGAATGTTTGTGATGAAATTTCTTGAATTGGTGTTGTAAATTTGGAGAAAATCTTAGTTTTAAGGTCGGGTTTACTGTAGCAATTCCGAGGTTTATGTAGCACCGGCAATATTTAGTTGTTCCTTTGATTTCTTTTGGATTAGATTGAAGCTAAAAACCCTTAGGAATTCATTGGAAATGTTTAAACCTAGTTTTTGAGCTAATCCTAGGATCGAATTAAGGTTGTTTGTTAGAAAAACTTAGGGTTTTTTTCTTGTTTGTTTTGTTTTTTTGTTAAATTTTTGTTGTATTTTTGTTATGCTTTGGCAAGGAGAAGAAGTCTTGGCTCGAGGCAAAGACTTAGCTGAGGAGTAGCTTGCGAGGAAGACAAATTGCCGATCTGGTGAGTGGAATTATTTAGCATAGCTTTATTAGAAGAATGCCAATAGCTATATATATATATATGTGCATATCATATTTCAAATAAGTTTTATTGATTTATACTTGTTTGGCAATTTGGTGAATGATAATTATTGTTGAGACAAATCATGGATGTCTCGTTCGTCTTATGATTTGTTATCGTGGAAATTGTGATTGATATATGTATCCATGAGTTTGTGAAATCTTTATTTTGTTTGAAACTTGAGTTTTGTTATGGAAATCTTTGATTTGGTGAAATCCTAGGCTTGAAACAAAATTTGGAATTGTTGAAAAGATAGGATTTCCATGTTGCTTCTTGTGTTGGGACTTGCAAAAATTATTTTGTATTAAAAGTTTGGGCTTTGCTTATGTGTTTATCTTGTTCTCGTGCAAATGGCCGAGGTATTTCTTGATTCATGATTTTGATGGATATGGTACTCCAAGTGGAGTTATGTTTATTGTGGTGATTTGTTTTGGTGATATACCTATCAGCAGAGGCGGGTCTCCACCGGCCACCGCTGAGGTGGCGTGTCGACCGGGCTGATTACTACGAGGGCCGCTCTGTGGGAGTGTAGAGCCCCGACTAGATATTCATCGGGTAGCCGGAGTCACCAACCGGTGAACTCGATGGGTCAACGTCAAGGGCATGAGTACCTTGGCTGCTCGAACTCCAGCCATGGCCACGGCGAAGGGTTTAGATAGTTTTCTAGACCATGTTATGTTGGGTGAGTGTTGGGTATTATGTTTATTTCAAAAACCATGTTTTATAATTTTTTTGTGTTGTAAAACCCTAGTTGGGGTAAAAAGGGTTTTCTTGGTATTATTATGTTGTTTGACTTCTTTTAAAGACTTCTATTATGCATGTTAAAGTTTCTAAACTAGTATTATTTTGGTAAAGCATGTATTTTGATGATTTGTTATTATTTTTACTGTTGGTGTATTTTTCTGTGAAAGTTGTGCTAACCTTCCCTCACTGAGTAACTTGAGTTACTCATCCCTCTTTCTTCCTCCCAGTCTGTTGCAGGTAGTAGGTGCGATCGTGTGGCGACAGATCGGGCATTTGCTTCTGTTTTATCTTCTGTTGTATTTCCTTCAGTTCATGTATGTTGTTGTTGTCATGGAACATGTTATAAGACCCTATGGATCCACTAGTGTGTAGAAAAACTTGTTGTATGGTTTAGTATTTAAATACTCTTAAACTTCTGTGTATTACCATTTCCTACTATTGTTAGGGTTGTTTCTCTGTGTATTTTGTGAACCTCTATATTTTCTGTATCCTATTGTTGTTGTTGTTGTTGTTGTTGTTGCTGTCGTCGTCACTGTTGTTGTTGTTATTAGTACTATTGTTGAACCTCGTGTGTATTGATTAGCCTTGCGGCATCCCGAGGGTTGAGTGGCGGGGTATCCTCCTCGGGATTCGTCATGGGCGATTGTCGCGTCCGCAGTGCCCGCGGGTCGGGCGTGACAATTTTACTTCGTATCGAGCTATTGGTTTAGACTAATAGCTGTATCCTGTTCTTGTCTTTGATTGTGTTCTGTAGTAACTAGTGGATCCAGTTAGAGTGAGCATGTAGCATTATTGCATATAGGAATTAATTTTGAAAGTTGTTTTGGTGTCTTTTTCAGTGAAAAATGCCTCGCATAACGCTCACGACACACGCAGCGTGGAGCAGCTGCTCTCGCCGCTGAGCCTACCATCGCACCGCCTAGAGGTGGGACGACGTGGAGTGCCATCTCCACTGCTCCTCTCCTTCGCCGCCCTAGGCGAGGAGGCCAATTCTAGGCATGTACCGCCGTAGCAGCCGCTAGTGCATGCTCCAGAGTACTCGAGCCTCGCGCCCTGCACCCCCGC
Organism: Dioscorea cayenensis subsp. rotundata; assembly: GCF_009730915.1. Taxonomy (NCBI): domain Eukaryota; kingdom Viridiplantae; phylum Streptophyta; class Magnoliopsida; order Dioscoreales; family Dioscoreaceae; genus Dioscorea; species Dioscorea cayenensis. Next base: position 470,639 of record NC_052491.1, on the reverse strand, counting down.
CGCGAGTTAGCTCCGTCCCCCTGAGGCGATGCAGCGCCTCGTGGGCCTATTGGGACAATCGTGGATAGGCGCCCAACCCATCGGGAGTTCGTAGACTTCATGAGCTTTTGGAGCATGTATGGAGGGGATGTACTGACCGACATGACCACATGCTTCAAAGACCACCCTCGAATGCGACCCGGTTCCCCTAGTCCCCGCAGAGGACAAATGAGGGTCCAAATGTAGTTTGTTCTTGTCTAAGCTCCTCAAGGAGGCCCGACAGCTAGGGTCAGCAGTTCTTTTGATGGCACGAGCGATGCCATGGTTGCCAAAGAGTGGCTAAAGCGGGTGATAGCTACTTTCGACTACATGGTTCTAGAAGAAGACCCCGAGGCTCAAGGTTGCTACGAGGTTACTTGAGGGCAGAGCTAGAGTTTGGTGGGAAAAGTCCCGAAAAGGTCGCTCCCGTGTTGTTTTTGAGTTGGTCGAATTTCTGAGGGAGTTTGACGAGGAGTACTACACCCGCTTCCATAGAGACCGTAAAAAGGCGTGAGTTCATGCAGCTTGAACCGTGGTAGCAGATCTCGTGATGTAGTATGAGATGTAATTAAAGGACCTAGCAAACTTTGTTCCAGAACTGGTAGGTTCTGAGGAAGTCCTGTGTTCGAAGTTCGAGGCCGGACTGAACCTTAGTGTCCGGGAGAGGATGGCAGTCACAGGAAACCAGAACTTTAAGGAAGTAGTGCAGTTGGCCCTTCGAGCAGAAAAGTTGGTTTTGGAAGGCAGACGAATCCGTGAAAGCATCAGTAAGAAGAGAGGTACAGAAATGAGTCAACCCTCAAAGAAGAGTAGAGGTGAGAATTCGTCCAGTGGTGCACCTTTAG